>NW_017310030.1:4371-32231 GCF_000935625.1 Nanorana parkeri
AGGGCTGGTAACGGCCCCACGAACATCGGCGGCGTTAGGTGGAGAACCTTCCACCTCAGCTGCCCTGGACCTTATATCTCCTCTCCTCATCTGGACACTTTTTCATCTTCATTCCATGGTTTCCAGGCCCGCTTTGGTTGCGATCATTCCATCATCTCCCTCCACCCTGGGCTCACATGCCCTTGGCCCGCTGTATGCCAGTGCCGAGCACTTGCTGATCTCACACTGAAGGGACTACCTCCCCCCGCTCCTGAAGAGGCGCCCCATTGGCGTTAGCATTGCAAGCAAACCAACACCCCCACAAGCCTTGTTCCTCCCACCTGAGATACAATTCACTAATTACTTGTCTCATTTTGAGTTGCTTTGTTATTATGATATTATGATGTTATTTCTTCACATGTATGAGACTATGACCATTCAGGCAAAAAAAACTCATTGTGGGGTATCTGTTCTCTTGAGGTATACGTTTTTTATCTTTTCATGCATATCTAATGCTTTTATTATATCATTATTTAATAAATGTATATATTTCTTATACTTCTATGAGATTGAAGTTTATTGGACTTGTTCTTTCTGGAGCCACCAAAAAACACCATCTTTCTCTATCCTTCTCCTCTTTTTGTTACAAATTTACCAGGGGTTGGTCTCCAGAAAGCAAGGATATGTGCATCACAAAACAAATTTTGCTTCTACAAGACCAAAATGTATCTTTTGGCTATTTCCAAAGATAATGAAAGCATTGTTGTTATCTATTGAGCTAATGTTGGTATCTATTGGTATCTGTTGTTGGTATCTATTGAGCTAATTATTGAGCTGGTAACGTTAAGGATCCTTCCTGTTATAGTCCCTCCCAGTATTAACATGCTAATGAATGGGATGGTGAGTAATAGCAAAGGTATATCACACTGTCCAATATTGGAAACATGCCTTTTGTTAGGTAAATTAAACCTATTAGTAAATCTAATATCGCCTCATGTGGGTGAGTTGTGGTGAACTGTATTTAAGGTGAGGCTGAGCTCATTCAGTTACTAGAGTTTCAGAATTGTCAGGAGAGGAAGGAGCTGCTGACATATCTTCATACTTCAGTATTCCAGGTATCTTATGTGCTGTATAATGGTGCAATTGAGTAGCTTATTCAAATGTTTTTGCTTACTATGACAAATTTCAGTTTGAATGTAATAGTCTTATTTTATTTCATTTATTAGCAATCTTGTACATACATTTTGTTCACCATTTCCAATTGAATTTGCTGAGATTAAATAAGTTTACTTATTTTATCTGCAAATTATTGGGTATTTATAGTAGGAATTTGTTTTTAATATGATTGAATAATTGAAGTTAAAGTTTACAATTTTTAAAAATGAAGTTTCTAAACTAAACCAACCGTATTTGTAAATCAACCTCATTAACTCACTTCAAACTTAACCTAAACTACCAGTCAGTCATTGAGTGGTTTTGCAGCAGTTGCTACAAAGTGTAACGATTCCTGCGAGCCCGGTGGCGAGTGTTGGATCTCAGCTGCGGAGGTAAGTGGAAATGGTTCAGGAGGGAGGTTCACGGTAACACTTTAATTCAGTGAGTGCAGAGACTAGCTTTTTAGAAAGTAAACCATGGCATTCTTTATGTATCTGGGGGCATAATGAGTCTGTGTATGGCCAGCCTTCATGTGACCGGTAAGGAGCTGTGCATATTTTATTCTAAAGAATTCAGTTAAAACAATATGGAATCATTGAGAAATACTGCAAAGTATCTGTTGACAGCTTCCATCATACTGAAATCATTTTGTCAATTGCTTTTGGCATCCACTGAGCAAGTTTCATGCATTAGATATTAAGATTCCTTCATGATATTTTCTGTCCTAGTATGAAAATGTTACTGACTAAGAAAGTAAGAAAAACAAAGTATAGTCACACTGTTCAATTAGGTTATTGCAGACATGACTTTTGCAATTAAGATTAAGCCTATTAGCGTATTACCCCTCCCCCCATGTATTCCCATGTTGGTGGGAGGTGTTAAATTGTTATTGCTTTTGCCTTCCTAACTGGAGCCTCTACTTCTCACGAACATTGCAGTTATTTGATTGACGCATTTCTAAAACTGATTAATGTGAAATTGTTTCTGAATATTGTATAATCTGAAAACGAGAAGCATCACTACAAGTGAATAAAATTGCTGTTGCATAAGAAATGGCATCTTAGCGGGGCATTCAGACAGTCCAGCATATTTCTTTGCTTGTTGTTTTTTCATAGAAGGGGATGTAGATACCAATATACATGTCATTTGTGACTGCTACAATGTAATGATAGATATTTAGCATTAAGTATCGGCCCATCGCACAGAGATTTTCCACTTTCTGTGATAACAAGTAATTGTGATGGTCAGAACTGTTAAATGATTTCTATTCTCTATTGATTTTAACTAACCTGGAAAAAGCATACAGCTTCTGACTTTCCTGATCAGTATACTCATTCCAGATAAGTGTCTGAGAAAATATTCAGCAAAATGGCCAGGCAACTTGATTTTCAGAAGATCTGTGATGGAGAATTCTGTGTTGTTTTCAGGAAAGGTTTACTCTCTAGGTTGCCATATTAAGCCCAACATTTATCCAAGCATTACATTGGACTATTGAACTGGGTATAACATTAGTCCAGCATTTGACTGGTTTTCAATAAAATTAAATATTTTATGTAAAGGTATTAGAGAAAATAATGGGTGATTAAAAAAAAAAAAAACACAAAGTTATCTGTTGACCATTTCCAATGATAATAAAGGCATTCTGTTTTCTGTTGATATCTATTGAGCCAATTTTTGAGCTGCCAAAGTTAAGGATCCTTTCTGACATAGTCCCTCCCGGTATTCAAATGATAATGACTTTGATGGTAAATAATAGCGAAGGATTATCACACTGTCCAATATTGGTAACAGGCCTTTTGTTAGGTTAATTAAACCATTTAGCAAATATAATATCACCTCATGTTGGTGAGTTGTGGTGAATTGTATTTAAGGTGTGGCTGAGCTCAGTCAGTTACTGGAATTACAGACTTATCACGAGAGGAAGGAGCTGCTGAGTTATCTCTATACTACACTATTCCAGGTATCTATACATTGTAAAATGGTGCAGTTGAGTAGTTTGCTTACTATGACAAATTTATTTCAGTTAGAACTTATTACAGACTTGTTTTATTTCATTTTTTAGCAATTTTGTACATATATTTTGTTCACCATTTCCAATTAAATTGCTTTAGATTAAATAATTTTATTTTATCTGTACATTATCAGGCTTTTAAAGGCAGTAGGATTTGCTTTTAATAAAGCTGGTTAACATTTTCACTTTAACAAATACAATGTTGTTAGGGGAAGATTCTAAACTGCTTCAAAACAAAAATGGGAATCGATCATAATGCAGTATGATTAGCTGGTACAATCCAACACTATGGTAATGTCCAATGAATCGTAAACCCTATGGGACTGCTACTGCACACTACTACTGCACTACTACAGCTCGTCTGATCGTAAATATTTGGCTACATCTTGGCCTCTCAAGATCAACTGTATAGTGATCTCCTCTGACTGTTGTTCTCATCGAATGAAATGTTACTTTGAAACTTCAAAAGCGCAACAGTTTCCATCCTGCCATCAAAGAGTAAATCTGTTGAAGCAATGCTTTCTTTTTCAGCTATAAAGAGGTCACTTCAGAGTTATATGAAGCATCCCTAAATTCCTCACCAATACCAGGATAGGGTTAACATATCTGGAATGTGTTTTCTGCTCTAGAGGAAAGTGGATATATACCTTGAGGCGGTCTTTGCCATCAATCCCTATTAATCTATACCAGTGGTCATTATATTCAATTAGAAAGGGTCATAGGTATGGTGTTGCGCCATTGTTTTTACTAAGTGTGATGTATTGACAACGTTGCCAATTTTAATATAAGGTTTCTGTCACAGTGTTTGCTGTGTCCATACTCTCTTAAATGTATAAATTATATTTTTCTAAACAATAAAGTAAGCCAATTGGCTGATTAATTATCCATTGTGGTTGGAGTATAACTTCTTTTTCCACCTCATTGCTCCACATAGAGGTGGTATTCTTACATATATGCTTATAGGTTATAAACCATATCGGTTGATGTGTCATTGCTACACATTATAGTGGTATCTTTTTTCTATATATGATTGTAGTTTACTTCACATAGGTATTCCCAGATCTCACAGCACAGTTTTTCGCCTGGCTTGTCTCCTCTCCTATTGCTGGACATTTTGTGACAGTTTTAACTTCAGGCCTGTGTGACCTGGATTTTTGGGTGGAAGTTTTTCTTAGTGAAATGCCAAGATCTAATACATATCAATATATCTTTATTAAAGTCGTTTTATCTGCATTATTCAGTGCACTCTGTTTCTTCTTTTTGGTGCTGCGGGCACTGAGGAAGTGGTTCAGTTAGCAAAACTTCAAAATGCAATATCTGATCTCAATCTGTTAATATTGATATTAAGTGATAACTTTTATTTTTCATACAGATATACTAATAAGCCCAATTAACCTTTCAACACCTACTGTGTTAAACATTTGCAGCTATACAGAACTTCGTTATCACAAGATGAATAAAGTTGGAGAGAAGCCAAATGAGTGTTCCAAGTGTCAGAAGAGTTTTCCTGATAAGTCAAAACTAAAGGTTCATCTTAGGATTCATACAGGAAAAAAACAATTTATATGTCCAGAATGTGGAGAGTGCTTCTCACAGAGTACACATCTTACTGAACACCACAAGACTCACACAGGAGAAAAACCATTTATATGTCCAGAATGCGGAAAGTGCTTCTCACGGAAGTTTACTCTTACTACACACCAGAGGATGCACACCGGAGAGAAACCATTTGAATGTTCAGAATGTGGAAAGTGTTTCTCACAAAGCTCTAAACTTAATATACACCAGATGACTCACACAGGAGAGAAACCATTTAAATGTTCAGAATGTGGAAAATGCTTCTCACATAGTACAAGTCTTACTCAACACCACAAGACTCACACAGGAGAGAAACCATTTAAATGTTCAGAATGTGGAAAGTGCTTCTTACATAGTACAAGTCTTACTCAACACCACAAGACTCACACAGGAGAGAAACCATTTAAATGTTCAGAATGTGCAAAGTGCTTCTCACAAAGTTCACATCTTACTCAACACCAGAGGACTCACACAGGAGAGAAACCATTTAAATGTTCAGAATGTGGAAAGTGTTTCTCACAAAGCTCTAAACTTAATATACACCGGATGAATCACACAGGAGCGAAACCATTTCAATGTTCAGAATGTGGAAAGTGCTTCTCACATAGTACAAGTCTTACTCAACACCACAAGACTCACACAGGAGATAAACCATTTAAATGTTCAGAATGTGGAAAGTGCTTCTCAAAAAATTCACATCTTACTCAACACCAGAGGACTCACACCGGAGAGAAACCATTTCAATGTTCAGAATGTGGCAAGTGCTTCTCACAGAGTTCTAATCGTATGCATCATCAGAGGATTCACACAGGAGAGAAACTACATAGAGAATGTGTCAAGGAGTTTTCATAGACATCAAATCTTAAGTAACATGAAGATACACACACTGGAGAAGCCGTATTCATCAATATGATCAATATTTACATGTAAATAAACTCAGATCTTGTTTTAAAAACATCACAGAGAAGATAAGCCATATACTTATTGTTGTATTGAAAGCTTTTCATTCTCAGGCATGCAAATAAAACAGTTTTAATATACCTTTAAACCATTTAAATGTTCAGAATGTGCAAAGTGCTTCTCACAAAGTTCACATCTTACTCAACACCAGAGGACTCACACAGGAGAGAAACCATTTAAATGTTCAGAATGTGGAAAGTGTTTCTCACAAAGCTCTAAACTTAATATACACCGGATGAATCACACAGGAGCGAAACCATTTCAATGTTCAGAATGTGGAAAGTGCTTCTCACATAGTACAAGTCTTACTCAACACCACAAGACTCACACAGGAGAGAAACCATTTAAATGTTCAGAATGTGGAAAGTGCTTCTCACATAGTACAAGTCTTACTCAACACCACAAGACTCACACAGGAGATAAACCATTTAAATGTTCAGAATGTGGAAAGTGCTTCTCAAAAAATTCACATCTTACTCAACACCAGAGGACTCACACCGGAGAGAAACCATTTCAATGTTCAGAATGTGGCAAGTGCTTCTCACAGAGTTCTAATCGTATGCATCATCAGAGGATTCACACAGGAGAGAAACTACATAGAGAATGTGTCAAGGAGTTTTCATAGACATCAAATCTTAAGTAACATGAAGATACACACACTGGAGAAGCCGTATTCATCAATATGATCAATATTTACATGTAAATAAACTCAGATCTTGTTTTAAAAACATCACAGAGAAGATAAGCCATATACTTATTGTTGTATTGAAAGCTTTTCATTCTCAGGCATGCAAATAAAACAGTTTTAATATACCTTTTTCATTTATCTTATAGAATTGATTAGTATTGCAGCCACAAACATTTTTATTTGCCACACACATTTTTAGAAGATGGCTGCATTGCAAATATGTAAAATAAGTTTGAACACTTGATCAAACTTTTCAGAAATACCCAAATGATTGCAAAATAAACTGTAACTATGCTAATTATTCATGGATTGATTTTTATCAGTTTAACCTTAAATCATGTTTTTAAGCTTGGTGTAAAAGTCTGAATTCTGTTCTATAGCTTATCTAGGAGAGAAGGTTTAGGTTTTAAATTGTTAGTGACAACAGTGATATTTTAGACACAGGAGGAACTGCTATGGTCTTATATTTCTTGGATACTCTGGGAGTGTTCTGTCTTTCCTGACCTATGTGTATTCCAACATTTCTTGTATTCTCCATTATATAAAATAAAAACAATAATATGGACAATTGAAATTCTATATAATATGACAAGCAATCGTGCAAGCACAGAACAATATGCAGATATCTGTCCAACAAAGTCCCTGAGATAGAAGAAACATTACCCTTCAGAATTAAATAAAGGTTTTTTTTTTAGATATTTATCCCTATTTACCACATAATGTCAATTTGTACTATTGTTTAATGTTTTAAATGTTTCATGTGTGCATTGAAATAATAAAGCCTAAGCCTGCTGGCATCATCAGGTCTATAACAGTTCTATTTACTTGCATTAGATGAGGGTACGGCGAGGTTAACTCCGCAATTGGAGCCAGAGAGAGGTGAGCGCTCACCGCCACAGGACTGAAGAACAGATGAGTGTATCTTTATTCTGCTCCCTAAGGCAAAACAATGGGCAGCCCCAATGCAACGGTTCACTTTTTTAATTCTTAGAGATCTGTTTTAACCCTTTCACTGCCAAGTCACCCCCGGAACATTTTGCACCTCAGCTGGTCATACCATTTTTGCAATTTTTCCTATTGATTTAATTTTCTACTGCTGCATTGCTAGCATTTGTAAAAAAAACAACCAAACCATATATTGTCTGAAAGCACAAGCCCGGTAGAATACAAAGATTATGCTACTAAATTTGTAGGCCCTGCGATACTTGCGCAAATGTTTCTCAAATTAGTATTAAAACGATAAAAATACACAATTCAATTGATTGATAGAGCACTAGAATCAGTATCAGTACACAAAAAAATTCTGATAAAATCTAAAAGATAAAACTGTATAGAGATAATAAATAACAAATATTTTGACATTGTAAATTGCGCCTTTTTGCGAAAAGGCAAAAAATTAATAAACCCAAAACTGTAAATCAGCGACTTATGTTGTGTAAGAAAAAATGTGGGGCTTTAATGGTGCCAAAAGACAACTCAAGACAATTCTGGATAAAAAATTATTTTTATTTTAGATATGTATAAAAATTTTTTAAAATAAATGATGATCACCAAATAGATAACTCCCAAGAGTCTCACTCCACTTGAGTAGCTACATCAACCTATATAATTGATTTTGCAACAACACATAGGCAAGGTACATGATAAGGATGAAAACATGATTCATAGGTCTGATTTAGAATGGAGGGGTCGCTTTCAAGCCGACTCATCTCAATTCCAATCTAGCCAAAGAGCTGATACATAATAATAACATAGGACAGAACATAATCAAGAAAATCAAATCAATTAATAAAGATCAGTTCACAGTGGAGGAGTCACTGGTTGCTCGCTCAACGTTTCACGCTGAAATAAAGCGCTTCTTCAGGAGCTAGAGAGTATCTGTATAATTGGAGACATCAATAAATATAATATGCAAAAGACTCAATTACATGATAAATGCATAGCTAGGTAGGGACTGCTTAGAAAGTGAGCAGGTGTGTGTCAAAGCGGACCGATCCAGGCAGAACCCACAATCAGGGGACAAAGGGGCGAAGCCCGTCACCCTGCTGTCACGGTCTAGGGACCGGGGCACTAGGGTACGTGAGCTCCGGTGTTTGCGGAGTTGGTAGGAGTCACAAATAGGCGGGATATCAGGGATGTTGGTCACAGGGAGAGAGGAACTAATAGTCTGTGCGGTCTCAGGACGCACTAGAGGTCCAGAATCTAAGAAGGGCCAGGTATTCGACAGAGCCTCTAGTGGTGAGGATGATTGGCTGCTGGACACCTTCCAGGTTGCGGCCCTCTAGCGCACCCACACAGACGCAAAGGACTAGTTGAAGCAGCGGGGAACTGGATACAAACAGGTAGGGAAGAAACTTGTAACCAAGAGGAGGAAGATAGGAACAGTGGCACACAAGGAGAGAGAAAGTCTCAAGCAAAAGTGCAAAACGCACAGCAGAACAGCAGAGTATACTGAAGAGGGTAGATAAGCAAGGACACCCGGGAAGGGTAAGTAGCTTAGAGGCACACCTAGGAGCAGGAAGGTTTAACGTACAAAAGTAAGCAAGAGATGTGCGTTGCACATGCATGCAAAGAAGCAGGAGAACAGAGGGAAAAGTACATAAAGAAGCACAAAGGGATGTATGCACACAGACGGTGTGCAGACAAGGACAAATCCAACACAGCCCCAAGGTAAGAGAGGTGCACAGAAGTAAAGGGGTGACAGTGAAGCATAGGAGGATACACTGGAAGGTAAGTGATGGAGTTGAAGTACAGCAAAGCAGTAAATAGGAGGAAGCAAACAGACAATGACTGGAGAGGGAAAACACAGAAGAAGTGAGGCAATGAAGGCAGTATAGAGAGACTCACCGCACACAGGTGAAAGCAATTAAGGTCTGCAGCAATATACTAAAGGTAACCACTCAAATACTATAGTAGGGGCGCAAAGAGCAAAGCAGGGGATAAAGGTGAGGATGATTGGCTGCTGGACACCTTCCAGGTTGCGGCCCTCTAGCGCACCCACACAGACGCAAAGGACTAGTTGAAGCAGCGGGGAACTGGATACAAACAGGTAGGGAAGAAACTTGTAACCAAGAGGAGGAAGATAGGAACAGTGGCACACAAGGAGAGAGAAAGTCTCAAGCAAAAGTGCAAAACGCACAGCAGAACAGCAGAGTATACTGAAGAGGGTAGATAAGCAAGGACACCCGGGAAGGGTAAGTAGCTTAGAGGCACACCTAGGAGCAGGAAGGTTTAACGTACAAAAGTAAGCAAGAGATGTGCGTTGCACATGCATGCAAAGAAGCAGGAGAACAGAGGGAAAAGTACATAAAGAAGCACAAAGGGATGTATGCACACAGACGGTGTGCAGACAAGGACAAATCCAACACAGCCCCAAGGTAAGAGAGGTGCACAGAAGTAAAGGGGTGACAGTGAAGCATAGGAGGATACACTGGAAGGTAAGTGATGGAGTTGAAGTACAGCAAAGCAGTAAATAGGAGGAAGCAAACAGACAATGACTGGAGAGGGAAAACACAGAAGAAGTGAGGCAATGAAGGCAGTATAGAGAGACTCACCGCACACAGGTGAAAGCAATTAAGGTCTGCAGCAATATACTAAAGGTAACCACTCAAATACTATAGTAGGGGCGCAAAGAGCAAAGCAGGGGATAACGCCAAAAAGGGATACTAGCTGGTACAGGGAAGCCAAAGGCACAAGGATCCAATAATAAGCGCAGGTAATAAGATCCCAGGGATAGTTAGAGCCACAAGGGGTATGGAACAAGGCATAGGACTTGTTGCTCACACAAAGAGCAACAAGTGAGGAAGCCCTAAATAGGGGAGGAGGAGAGCAGATTGGCTGCAGCCTTGTATGACACCATAGCCTGACAGCCCAGAACCAGGGAGCAAAGCGAAAATCCGGCACGGATTTCTGGATATTGTGACACCTGCATGCAGACAGCAGGAGGTATGAGTCAGAGATTCAATAATGAGCCTTAAATAAAAAACAGAGTAACATTTACTCACAAGGGAAATTCCCTATACAATCCACACAGGTTGTATATAGAGGAAAAGACACTTAACCCATTGATAATAATGATATAAGGACAAGTATATTTAATGTTAGTCAAGCAAGTAGGCAATAAGATAGAAAGCGGGGCAAAAAAACCACAAGCCACTTACCCAACCTATTCCTCAGTTACAGCCCAACAAGGATCACTGGAGAGGGTCACAGCACTCCACACCCCCAGAGCCAAGCCGCCCCCAAGCCGCACAATGACGCTAATGGCCCGTGCTGGCTCTATAAAAGTATCCGGTGCGATCATAATGTCATCGCGCAAAACTGAAGGGTTCCGCCCCCTGCTAGATGTTCTGACACAGGCAACATCCATAGCCAAAAGCCACAATAACCCCTGTCATAACAAGACAGAATTGCAGCCGCCCACAACTCAAGGGTTCTGTCCCTTGCTGGTATCTAACATAGGTAGCAACCATATCAAGATGAACTCTGTCAAGAATATCGGCCGCCCGACACGAAGAGTCTGTAGCCAAGAACACACACGCCCCACAGGGGACAGCCGAATAGAAAGGAGAAGGGCATACATGGCTAGGGGCTGGAAAAAGCGAGCACAACAAGGGGGAGAATGATCGAGAAACCATTCAAAACGGATACCGGCCGCCTCTCAGAAGAGCCCCACACTGTACCCCCGCAAGGCAGGATGCCTCTATCCCCGTCGCCCCCCCAGAAAGGGGTCCAAAAATTGACCCAGACAAGTCCGCCTCAGGCACACCTGCCCATCCATAATTCCACATAAAAAAAAAACATAGGGAGTCTTCCTCAAACGGGGAAAGATGTCCCACAGTACAGTATTATTGATGTGTAAAAATATGATTAATGTAAGCAAACAAATAACAATACAATCAATATAGACATAATTCCTTGGAAAAATTTCATATGTATACAATAGTCATGTAGTTTATTATATTGCTTTAAAATCTAACAAAACATGACACATTAGTCCATCTCAGAAATGCGTTTCCCTCACCTTTTAGTGTTACAGTGTTTCTTTGCAGAAAAGTTTTTTCTTCCCTCCCTCCTATTCTTAGACAAGATCCATGAGTCAGGAGAGTGGTCCGCTCCTGATCTAATATCCTGTACTTGACGCTCCAACAGAGTCCCCTGACCAAATAGAGGACCCATAACAAATGAGAAAAATGTTCAGATCACTCTATAAGGTCCCATGAAAAATATAAGTTATGGTTATGCCCATATAAAAGGGAACGAAGGACAAAACACTTCCCGCACCCATGAGGGGAGAGAGTCCACAGAAGAGGGTGTATGACCACGGCCAGTTCTAGTAGTGGGAGTCCCCTCACCTCCAACTGGTGAAGGGAAGTATAACACAATTATACAGTAGATCAAAGGTAGGGTCACCCAAGCTTAAATCTGCCAAAAATAATCCCATTGTTCCATGACCAAGTACACAGGATGTATCTCTTACACAAAAAAGAGAGACTGTAGCGTACATATTTATTTATTTATTTAAATTGATTCCAATTTGACAGGAGGGGGCTTCCTCACATCAATGCAGGGCCAAGCAACGGCCCACGCACAAGCACCCACCAAGATTAATATTCTCGAATACCCAGATACCCAGCATCTGGTTGTATTCAGAGAGATACAACCAGATGCTGGTTGTATCTGTCAATGGAGCTGCCCATCAAGAACCATCTGCAGGGGAAATGACCACTGATGGAGATAGCCCCCAAAGGAACAGCCTATCCGGTCAGGGGACTCACCCAGTCAGGCGGAATCATCCGAGACATTTTGGAGCCCAACAATGTTGACCTTTACCATGTTTTAAGGGAAGAATCTATCACCCGGCCACGTAGTTAGATGATTATAAAATAGTATATACCTCCTAAACGGGAGATACAAGATAGCCCATGCCTTCTGAATAGAACAGGAACCCCCAGAAAAATTACTTTGATCGTATCTAGTGTTTACAAAAAAGGCTTAAAGCTTAGGGTCTCGTTCAATCCAGGAGGCCTGTGGCCTGTAGCTTATAGATCCCATCTGTCTCCTTCTGTAGAATCCTGTGTCCCAGTACCCACCTCGTATGTTTTCCTCTACATGTTCCAACCCACAAAACGATAACGTTTTTGGATCGAAATTATGGTACAATCCCACGTGACGGCTAATTGGAGTTGTCATTTTTCCATTGGATGACAAGTAGACATGATCTTGGATGCGTCTTTCGAAGGATCTAATTCAGGGGTGCCCACAAGGTCGATCGCGATCTACCAGTCGATCGCGTAGCGATCACTGGTAGATCGCAATGTCCTCTCCTCCCGCCGCTTCTCTGGATCCCCGCTGCTCTCCCCAGCGGGGATCCGAGAAGAAGTGAAGGAACCGGTGGCGGGGGAGGGCGGAGGATGGAGCCGCTGTCATAGACAGAACTAATGCAGAGCGGTGAGGAGAGAGAGAAAGACGCTCGGCCAGGATCTGACAGCCGGCCCCTCTCTCTCCCCTCACTGCTCGTCCGTTCTGTCACAGCAATTCGCCCCCCCAGGCCCCCAACACATGGCTGAAGTGTTCTTTCACTTCTCGTCGGATCCCCCGCTGCCTCTGCCCGGGAGAGCAGGGGGATCTAGAAGAGAAGCTGAGCCCCCTTGTGCGTGGATGAGCGGCAGAGGATCGGTACATGTCACTAGTATGTACCAATCCTCTGTGCAGGACAAACACTGGAGCGATCAGCGGATCACTCCAGTGTTTGTAAATAACTGGGGACACATAGTACTATGTGTCCCCCCTACTACTACAAATCAAAACGTTTTTTTCCTCTTTTTTTATATTTTATTTGTCCTAAGTGAGGCGTTAGACACACATATGTGATATAAATATGTAGCCCTATCTGTCCTCTAAAAAACAATATATAATATGTGTGGGTGCACTTTGTAAGAAAGTATATTACTGACGTGGAAGAATCACACAGCAAAAATGTCAAAAGTGTGTCAGTCATTTACGAACAGAAACTAAAAACAAGCTCAGTCATGAAGGGGTTAACAAATAAACATATTAAAAGCCCCCCTCTATTACCATATGTTAATAATTAGTTATATTCTATGTTGGGAGATTGAACTGAATAATAAAAAAGGTGTCTTTCCTGTGATGGTGACTGAATACAGGGGGGTATTAAATATAATTGTTCATCTGCTCAGGCATATATGGTCAGGACAAGAATATTAAGGTCCAGACATGTCGGGACCAAGATTGTGTATCTGGACAATGGGTGCAAACTCTCTTTTAATTGAGGATAATTTGGATCATTTAAGACCACACTACATGTGACTGCTTACATAGGAAGCCATCCATATTTTAGGCAACAGTATTCAGTGAAAAAATGGGCTATCTTAAGAAAAAGACCAAAAAGTATCTGTGGACCATTTCCATTAATATCTGTTTTTGGTATTTACTGAGTCAATTATCATGATTTAAAGATCCTTCCTGTTACATTCCCTCCCAGTATTAATATGTTAATGACTGGGGTGGGGAATTGAAACAGAGGATTGTCACACTGTCCAATACCCTTATTTTAAACATGCCTTTTGTTAGGTAGATTAAACCTAATAGCAAATCTATCACGCTGAGTGGTGGTCAGTAGTATTTAAGTTGTGGCAATCCTCAGTAAAGTAATATACTTTACAGGCAAGTCAGAATAAGGTGCTGCTGAGACCTTTCTATGCTACACCATTCCAGGTATCTCTACTTAATAACTTTGTGTACTTGCTTTAAATGTTTATATTTTTTTACTTTGACAAATGTATTTCATTTTGAATGTAATATAGTCTTAAGGTTCTATTTTACTTTTATTAGCAATCTTTTTAATAGACTTTCTCCATGAGCACATAACTTTTCTGTTATCTACTAAGTAGGATACAGTTTTAACAAACATTTTCCAAATGTTTTTCATCCAAAGTTGTTTTAGCATATATGTAATGTATTATGTGTCATCATTTCAATCTGTACATGTGCAGAGTCCACATAGGTGATGGCAGTCCACCCATAATTGGGTTTTGCCATAAGGTCCTAGAACTAACTGCCAAATTTTCTCCACCAACAAATAACCTTTCAGTAATGTCCTATAAAGGATGTTATTAACACACATTTCCATTTCATTGATATCATATGCAGGGGCATAGGGCTATATTTCCATCAAATATCTACTTATTATCAGAGAAATTAATTGCACATTAGTCCCTGCTTATATCATATATTAGGGGAAGTTTTCACTGATCTAATCCACCATGAATCAATAGAACAGAAAATGCATCACAGTTGTTACAGGTATCACAGGCAGCACAGGGATCATGGCTATCCCTAGTTAAGGGATCATACTGTAATATGTATCTGAAATACACTGAAGTAACTCCCCCTGCTTATTTGTTTTATATTTTCATATATCAGAATCTCATTCAGTTTTTAGTACAGTCTGTGGCCCCTTTGGGCAGATATTCCCTCATTTCCTTACCTGGCAACCTATATGCATCAAGATAGATTTACTCCCTAAGTAACCTTTCTGAAACCTAATCAGCATTCAAACTTCATATCAAGCTTTTTAATTGGGAATACATTGGTCAATTTGTGACCACCCTACATGTGAAGACTTATATAAGAAACCATGCATTTTATATACCACTTTTTAGGGGAAACAATAAGTATCTGTGGACCATTTCTATTGATAATAGAATCATTATGTTATCTGTTTTTGGTATTTCTTGAGCTAATGATCATTCATTTCCAAATGTGGTTCCTTCCTGTTATATCCCCTCCCAGTATTTAAATGCTAATGACTGGGAAGGTGGGCGGAAAGACGGAATACTCACATTGACCAATACAAATATTGGAAATGTGCCTTTTGTTATGTAGATTAAACCCATTATCAAATCAAACGGCACCTTGTGTTAACGAGTGAATGTTTAATGTATCTAAGGAGAGGCAAGGCTCAGTCAGTCACAGAAATCAATGACAGGCCAGGAGAACAAGGAGCCTTTGAGACATCTCTACACTACACCATTCCAGGTATCTATATTTTTTAAGACTGTACACTTGTGCTAGATTTTGAAATGCTTTTTTAATGTGTCACATGTATTACACACTGGGTGCATTATCGCAGCCTTTCTCAACCTTTTTACCCCAGAGGAACCCTTGAAATTATAGTCAGGTCTTAGAGAACCCCTGCTAAAATCCATTGGGAGTCAGTGGGAAAAACAACCCCTTAAACTTATGGCCAGGGAAGCCCCCTTACAGTGTTGGTCAGATTGCCACAGCTAAACAGATCACTGGTGTCATTCCACTGCCTCTGTCAAGTGATTATGGACCCTGAACTATGTAGGCACCCTCAGATGGAGGTAAATCAGATACAACTCAAGGAACCCCTATCAATTTCTGGAGGAAACCCTAAGGTTTCACAGAATACTGGTTAGAGACTGGTTTTATTATAGTCTTAATTCTTTTTTTCACGTTGTACCAATTATATATAGAATGCATTCACATTTCTTTAAGCAATGTTTATATTTATTTTTTACAATTACTTTTTAATTATGTTGGAAATTCTCTTTTCATTTTTCCTTGTGTGCAGTCAGTAAGCAAATTATTAGTATTATACCGGATTTATATAGCTCCAACTATTTGTGCAGCACTTTACAAAATGGAGGAGTTAGTACAGTTACAATACAATTCACAATACAATACAATTTTAGTACAATAGGGTTAGGAGGGCCCTTCTTGTAAGAGCTTACAATCTAGTAAATGTGTTATTATTACAATACATATGCAACAAATTGGCAATTATAACAATGTGCCACTTTCCTGGCTAAAAACAGGGTCACAAAAAAGGTCAATGATACTTAGGAGAATTAACTTTCCAAAGAATAGCTGGTCAAGTGCAAGGAAAACAAGAAGAAATTATTACTTGCACAATGATTGGATGATGAAAGTCAGCAGAGCTTCACCTCAATCACTGAGCTAAACAAAAATCCCCTTTGTAAACTGAACATTCTCTGGCAAAGTAAACAGCCTAGTTGCCTTTAGCAAATCAAACCCATTGCGTCTAGTCATTACTATATGAATGCAGCAGACTAAGGTTCCCTGAGTGATAAACTATAGTTGTACACTTTGAATTATTGATGTAAAGTCATATATATGTAGTTTGTTAGAGTTTAGGGCTTTCATTTCATAAAGCTGTGGAAGGCAGTGATGTAAACTTCAAATGTATTGCACTTCACTGGTGCCAAGCAATTCTTAGGGGTCTATTCACGAAGCTGCCGAAGGATCTGGCCGTAGCTTTTCTGCATGAGCACATAACTTTTCTGTTATCTACTAAGTAGGATACAGTTTTAACAAACATTTCCAAATGTTTTTCATCCAAAGTTGTTTTAGCATATATGTAATGTATTATGTGTCATAATTTCAATCTGTACATGTGCAGAGTCCACATAGGTATTTCCATCCAAGATCTACTTATTATCAGAGAAATTAATTGCACATTAGTCCCTGCTTATATCATATATTAGGGGAAGTTATCACTGATCTAATCCACCATGAATCAATAGAACAGAAAATGCATCACAGTTGTTACAGGTATCACAAGCAGCACAGGGATCATGGCTATCCCTAGTTAAGGGATCGTACTATAATATGTATCTGAAATACACTGAAGTAACTCCACTGCTTTTTTGTTTTATATTTTCAAATATTAGAATCTCATTCAGTTTTTAGTACCGTCTGTGGCCTCATTGGGCAGGTATTCCTTCATTTCCTTACCTGGCAACCTTTATGCATCAAGATAGATTTACTCCCTAAGTAACCTTTCTGAAATCTAATCCTCATTCAAACTTCATATCAAGCTTTTTAATTGGGAATACATTGGTTAATTTGTGACCACCCTACATGTGAAGGGTTATATAAGAAACCATGCATTTTATATACCACTTTTTAGGGGAAACAATAAGGGGTCTTTTCACGAAGCTGCCGCAGGATCTAGCCGTAGCTTCGGCCGATCCTTCGGCTAGCTTCGGCCCCAGGACCCCTTCGGTTCAGAAAAACCGAAGGGGTGCTGTAATGTTGGATCGCCTGAGTCGAACTCCTCCTGCACTTTGGGTCGGCCGAACATGCTGAGCATGTTCGGCCGACCCGAAGCCACTCGAAGCAAGCCGATGTACGGCTGATTTCAGCCGATGTACGGCTGAAATCAGCCGTACCAGCCTGAAGTGAATAGCCGAACAGTGTTCGGCTCACTTCACTTAAGATCGGTCATTCACTCGGCTGCCCTCGGCAGCTTGGTGAATAGACCCCTTAGAATCTTTGACGTGACTAAATCAGGGCATATCACCCAGAATGTCTTCCAAAGGAACACGGATCACACAGGACTAGAGTTAAAACACTCTTAAACAAATGTCCAACAGTTGTGGATAGTCTACCTTGCTGAGGCCTAAAAAGAGGTTAATTTGGGAGGGCAGATACTTCCCCTACAGCCCTTCCTGTTAAAAAGGGAACGCAGGTAAGGGAGGAGTGGAAGCTGAGAGACACACAGAAAGCTCTGTGTGTGTGGCTGTTCAGAGGCCTGTGGACTTGATCTAGGTGAGACCACCAAAATGCACTACGCTGTGCAGGATTGTTCAAAGACTTTTGCTCTATGTTTTGCTGAGGAAAGCCTTTTACTTTGGACTTGCCATTTTGCAGAAGGAAGCTGTTTGTTCTGTTGCCAGTGGTTGAAAATAAAAGCTGTATAATTTATCGGACTGTGTCGCAGACGCATGTCTACCCCTGGGGTAATACAAACTGTATTAGACAAGCCAGGTGGAAACTCTGCTATGCACTCAGATAGAGCGTTTATGAAGTAAACTATATAAAATCTCAAGCACCTCTACAACACTGACATTTTTTGCGATCGTTCTGGTTCTTCAGGGACTCTGTTAGAGGGGCTCAAACATGCCAGAGTAGTGATGGTACTTTTTTACCCAGATTACAATTATGATCCCCTTTCTTTGCACCTGTTTGGGAATGTTTGTAGTTTAAGCCACATAGGTATTACCAAATCTCACAGCAGAGTTTCTCACCTGGTGTGTCTACTCTCCTACTACTGGACATTTTGTGAGAGAGATTTAGCTTCATTCCTGTGTGACCTGGTGTTTCTTTGGAAGTTATTCTTAGTTATATGCCCAGATCTAATACATTTTAAGATATATTTATTAAAGTAATTTTATCTGGATTATTTAGTGGACTTTGTTTCTTCTTTTTGGTGCTGTGGGCACTGAGAAAGTGGTTCACTTAGAAAAACCTCAAAACAGAATATCTGATGTCAGTCTGTTGTTAACATCAAGATTCTGTGATAACATTTATCTTTATTTTTCATACAGGTATACTAATAAACCCAATTAGCCACTCATCGTCTACTGTGGAAAACATTTGCAGCTACACAGAACCTCGTTATTACAAGATGACTAAAGTTGTAGAGAAGCCGCATGAGTGTTCCAAGTGCCAGAAGAGTTTTCCCGATAAGTCACAACTAAAGGTTCATCTTAGGGTTCACACAGGAGAGAAACCATGTATATGTCCAGAATGTGGAAGGTGCTTCTCACAAAGTTCTAGTCTTACTGCTCACCAGAGGATTCACACAGGAGAAAAACCATTTAAATGTTCAGAATGTGGAAAATGCTTCTCACATAGTACAAGTCTTACTAAACACCACAAGACTCACAAAGGAGAGAAACCACTTAAATGTTCAGAATGTGGAAAGTGCTTCTCACAAAGCTCTAAACGTAACATACACCAAAGGACTCACACAGGAGAGAAACCATTTCAATGTTCAGAATGTGGAAAATGCTTCTCACATAGTACAAGTCTTACTAAACAACACAAGACTCACACAGGAGAGAAACCATTTAAATGTTCAGAATGTGGAAAGTGCTTCACACAAAGCTCTAAACTTAATATACACCAGATGACTCACACAGGATAGAAACCATTTAAATGTTCAGAATGTGATAAGTGCTTCTCACAAAGTTCCCATCTTACACAACACCAGAGGACTCACACAGGAGAGAAACCATTTCACTGTTCAGAATGTGGAAAGTGCTTTTTACAAAATGCTACACTTACTAAACACTGGAGGATTCACACAGGAGAGAAACTACATAGAGAATGTGGCAAGGATTCTTCATAGACAACAAATCTTAAGTAACATGAAGATACACACACTGGAAAAGCCATATTCATCAATACGATCAATATTTTACATGTAAATAAACTCAGATCTTGTTTTAAAAGCTTCACAGAGAAGAGAAGCCATATTCTTATTGTTGTATTAATTAAAAGCATTTCATTCTCATGCATGTAAACATAAAACAGTTTTAATATACCTTTTCATTTCTCTTATAGAATTGATTAGTATTGCAGCCACAAAAATATTTTTAATTGACACACACATTTTTAGAGATGGCTGCATTGCAAATATGTAAAATAAGTTTGAACACTTGATCAAACTTTTTAGAAATACCCAAATGATTGCAAAATAAACTGTGTAACTATGCTAATTATTCATGGATTGATTTTGATCAGTTTAACCTTAAATCATGTTTTTAAGCTTGGTGTAAATGTCTCAATTCTGTTCTATAGTTTATCTATGAGAGAAGGTTTAAACTCTCCACAACTATATTCTGAACCCAAAAGAAATCTGGTGTCAGGAGTTAAGTTTTAAATTGTTAGCGACAACAGTGATATTTTAGAGACATGAGGAACTGCTATGTTTTTATATTTCTTGGATACTCTGGGAGTGTTCAGTCTTTCCTGACCTATGTGTGTTACAACATTTCTTGTATTCTCCATAATATAAAATAAAACAATAATATGGACAATTGAAATTCTATATGATATGACAAGTAATTGTGCAAGCACGGAACAATATGCAGATATCTGTCCAACAAAGTCACTGAGAGATAGAAGAAACATTACCCTTCAGAATTAAATATAATTTTTTTTAGATATTTATCCCTATTTACTACATAATGTCAATTTGTACTATTGTTTAATGTTTTACATTTTTCATGTGTGCTTTGAAATAATAAAGCCTAAGCCCACTGATATCATCAAGTCTATGCAAGTTCTATTTACTTGCATTAGATGAGAGGACGGCGAGCTTAATTTCGCAATTGGAGTCAGAAAGAGGTGAGCGCTCACCGCCACAGGACTGAAGAACAGATGAGTGTATTTTCTTTATTCTGCTCCCTAGGGCAAAACAATGGGCAGCCCCACTGCAACGGTTCACTTTTTAAAATCCTAGAGATCTGTTTTAGCCCTTTTACTGCCAAGCCGTCCGGAACATTTTGCACTTCAGCTGGCCATACCATTTTTGCAATTTTTCCTGTTGATTTAATTTTCTACTGCTGCATTGCTAGCATTTGTAAAAGACCCCCCCAAACCAAATATTGTCTGAAAGCTCAGGCCCGCTAGAATACAAAGATGGTGCTACTAAATTTGTAGGCCCTGTGATATTTGCGCAAATGTTTCTCACATTAGTATTAAAATGATGCAAATACACAATGCAATTGATAAAGCACACAAAAAAATTCTGACTAAATCTAAAAGATAAAACTGTATTGAGTTAATAAATAACAAAGATTTTCAGATTTTAAATTGCGCCTTTTTGAGAAAAGGTAAAAAAAATGAAGAAACGCAAAACTGTAACTAAGTGATTTATGTTAAAAATCGTTTTTGCGCTGTGTTGGTGTTATGATAAAATGATGCAGGCGTATATATTCAATTACAACACAGCATATCACAACGCATGACAATGTGTCACAAAGTTTTGCATGTGTTGCCACAGTTAAATTCATGTTTTTTTAGATTCAAAAATCATGCACTGTGATGCGTTCTAACAATGTACTGTAGCGCATGTGCATGGCGTACACCACAATATGGTGCATGTGTATGTTATGTGTGTGGGGGGAAGGGGGAGTCTGTGTTTTTTTATTAGTTAATTATTATTATTTTTTAAACTGAATGGGGGATAAGCCTCTGTAGTGACTGCTACTCCCCATTCAGAAATGTAAATCACTTCTTGCTCATCCATAGCTGAAGACACATAGTACTATGTGTCCCCAGATATTTAGTAACATTGGAGTGATCAGATGATCTCTTTAGTGTGTGTGCTGCATAGAGGATCGGTAATATCACTGATATTTACCAATCCTCCACTCCTGAAACTGACAGGATAACAGCGGCTTCTCTCTCCTCTCTGCTTGCTACTCTCTCATGCCCCTCGATCATTGTGATCGAGTTGTGTCAACAGTGTCAAAAGCAGCAGAAAGGTCTAATAGCAGGATTAAGCAGTAGTGGCCGTTGTTTTTAGCAGTTAGTAGGTCATTGGTGAGTTTGAGGAGGGCGGTTTCAGTGGAGTGTATGGGGCGAAAGCTGGACTGAAACAGGTCCAAAAGGTTGTTATTAGCGAGGTGGCGACTCAGGCGGTTGTAGATAAGGCGTTCTAGTAGTTTAGAGGTGAATGGGAGTAAGGAGATAGGTCTGAAATTATTGAAGTTGGTCGGGTCCAGTGAGGGTTTTTTGGCTATTGGGGTGACTAGTGCATGTTTCAGAGGGGAAGAAAGATGCCTGTAGAAAGTGAAAGATTGAAAATGTGAGTAAGAGAGTGTAGGATAGAGCAAAGAGGGTGTCCGAAGTAGTTTTGAAGGAACAGCGTCTAGGGGGGAAGTGGTGAGGTGGGTGTCAGAGAGAAGTTTTGTAACCTCCTCTTTGGTAACAGGGTCAAAAGAGGAAAGTAACAAGTGTGATGGTGGGTCTGGTACATTAATAGGGGAAGTTGATTGGACAATGGTGATCTGATTCCGAATTGTATCCAATTTGTTTTTTAAATGAATGGCAATGTCCTGGCAGTGAGTGAGTTAGCGGATGGTGGCGGTGGAGGACATAGTAGAGACTTGAAGGTAGAAAAGAGTTGACGAGATTTGATTAGGAATATATTAGGGATGCACCGATACCGATACAAGTACTCGTACTCGTGCAAATACTCCGATACATAAAACGAGTACCTGTGCCGCGTCCGCCATCTTCAGGGACCCGAATCCGCCGTACACAGTACCCCCATCGCGTCTTCAATGAAGCAAGATGGCCGCGACCTCCTCTGTCATCTGCTCCATTCTGACCTCTTCTCCCGCTGATTGGCCAATTGGATGATTGACAGGCTTCCTCACCAGTCAGGAGTGACTGGTGAGGAAGCCTGTCATCATCCAATGAGAAATACAGAGATACCAGTAAAAGCAGCAGCAAGAACAACAACAGCCGCAAAAGAAGAGACACCTCCCAGCAAGAACAGGATGTACTCTTAATTTTGTAAATATATGCTTCTTTATGGATACAGAAATGTATCTGAATAAAGAAGATAATCCGTAAAAGTTGCCATGGAGTGTGGAAGGTATTTAGATCCAAGCCTGGTTTATTTTGATAAATTCAGGTGATCACCACTGTCTGTGGACAGGCAGACACATCTGTAGATCACCACTCCTCAACCTGTACTGTACACCCTTTCTGCAAATTCTCCAAACAATCATCACACTGGGCAACTGAGCTGGGTATAAATTAGTCCAACATGTCACTGGTTAGTAGATACAATTCAATATTTTATGTAAAGGTATTCAGAGAAAATAATTTGGGATTTCTTTAAAAAAAAAACACCAAAACGTATCTGTTGGCCATTTCCAATGATAAAGAACGTATTGTTTTATCTGTTGTTGGTATGTATTGAGCTAATTTTTGAGCTGCTAAAGTTAAGGATTCTTCCTGTTATTGTCCCTCCCAGTATTAACATGCTAACGAATTAGCAATAGCAAAGGATTATCACACTGTCCTATATTGGAAACATGCCTTTTGTTAGGTAAATTAAACATATTAGCAAATCGCCTCATGTTGGTGTCACCTCATGTTGGTGAGTTGTGGTGACTTGTATTTAAGGTGAGGCTGAGCTCAGTCAGTTACTAGAACTACAGAATTGTCAGGAGAGGAAGGAGCTGCTGAGATATCTTCATACTACACTATTACAGGTATATATGCTGTATAATTGTGCAATACATGTAAAGATATTCAGAAAAAATAATTTGGGATTTCTTTTTTAAAAAAACACAAACGTATCTGTTGGCCATTTCCAATGATAATGAACTCATTGTTTTATCTGTTGTTGGTATGTATTGAGCTAATTTTTGAGCTGCTAAAGTTAAGGATTCTTCCTTTTATTGTCCCTCCCAGTATTAACATGCTAACGAATTAGCAATAGCAAAGGATTATCACACTGTCCTATATTGAAAACATGCCTTTTGTTAGGTAAATTAAACATATGAGCAAATCGCCTCATGTTGGTGTCACCTCATGTTGGTGAGTTGTGGTGACTTGTATTTAAGGTGAGGCTGAGCTCAGTCAGTTACTAGAACTACAGAATTGTCAGGAGAGGAAGGAGCTGCTGAGATATCTTCATACTACACTATTACAGGTATCTATATGCTGTATAATTGTGCAATTAAGTAACTTATTCAAATGTTTCTGCTTACTATGACAAATTTCAGTTTGAATGAATTACAGTCTAATTTTATTTCATTTTTTAGCAATTTTGTAAATAAATGTTGTTCACCATTTTCAATTGAATTTGCTGAGATTAAAAAAGTTTATTTATTTCATCTGCACATTATTGGGTATTTAAAATCAGTAGGAATTCGTTTTTTTAACACGATTGTATAAATATATATATACCAGAGGATCAGCATAATAGCCAGACTAGCTTTTTAGAAAGTCAACAATGGCATTATTTATGTATTTGGGGGCATGATGGGTCTGTGTATGGCCAGCCTTCATGTGACCGGTAAGAAGCCGTGCATATTTTATTCTAAAGAATTCAGGTTAAAACAAGTGTGATCATTAAGAAATACTGCAAAGTATCTGTTGGCATCTTCCATCATACTGAAGATATTTTGTCAATTGCTTTTGGCATCCACTGAGCCAGTTTCATGCATTTGATATTAAGATTCCTTCAGAATATATTCTTTCCCAGTATTAAAATGTTACTGACTTGGAAAGTAAGTAAAAACAAAGGATAGTCACACTGTTCAATTAGGTTATTGCAGACATGATTTTTGCAAGGTAGATTAAGCCTATTAGTGTATTGACCCCCCCCACTCACAGCAGAGTGTTTCACCTGGCTTGTCTCCTCTCCTAATACTAAACATTTTGTGAGAGTTTTAACGTCAGTCTGTCCTTGGTGACCTGGTGTTTTTTTTAAAGTTATTCTTAGTGAAATGCCCAGATCTAATACATATTAATATATCTTAATTAAAGTAGTTGTATCTGCCTTATTCAGTGCACTCTGTTTCTTCTTTTTGGTGCTGTGGGCAATGAGGAAGTGGTTCAGTTAGAAAAACCTCAAAACACAATATCTGATGTCAATCTGTTGTTAATATTAAGATTCTGTGATAACTTTTATTTTTCATTTTTCATACAGGTATACTAATAATCACAATTAGCCACTCATCATCTACTGTGAAAAACATTTGCAGCTATACAGAACTTCGTTATCACAAGATGAGTAAAGTTGGAGAGAAGCCGCATGAGTGTTCGGAGTGCCAGAAGAGTTTTCCTGATAAGTCACAACTAAAGGTTCATCTTAGAGTTCACACAGGAGAAAAACCATTTATATGTCCAGAATGTGGAAAGTGCTTCACACATAGTACAAGTCTTACTGAACACCACAAGAGTCACACTGGAGAGAAACCATTTAAATGTTCAGAATGTGGAAAATGCTTCTCACGTAGTACAAGTCTTACTGAACACCACAAGACTCACACAGGAGAGAAACCATTTATATGTCCGGAATGTGGAAAGTGCTTCTCACAGAGTTCTAGTCTTACTATACATCAGAGGATCCACACAGGAGAAAGACCATTTAAATGTTCAGAATGTGGAAAATGCTTCTCACGTACTACAAGTCTTACTAAACACCACAAGACTCACACAGGAGAGAAACCATTTAAATGTTCAGAATGTGGAAAGTGCTTCACACAAAATGCTAATCTTACTCAACACCAGGTGATTCACACAGGAGAGAAACTACATAGAGAATGAGGCAAGGATTTTTCATAGACAACAAATCTTAAGTAACATGAAGATACACACACTGGAAAAGCCATATTCATCTATATGATCAATATTTTACATGCAAATAAACTCAGATCTTGTTTTAGAAGCTTCACAGAGAAGAGAAGCCATATTCTTATTGTTGTATAAATTTAAAGCATTTCATTCTCATGCATGTAAACATAAAACAGTTTTAATATACCTTTTTCATTTCTCTTATAGAATTGATTAGTATTGCAGCCACAAGAATATTTTTAATTGCTACACACATTTTTAGAAGATGGCTGCATTGCAAATATGTAAAATAAAATAAGTTTGTACATTTGAATCAACTTTGTACAAATAGCCAAATGATTGCAAAATAAACTGTGTAACTATGCTAATTATTCATGGATTGATTTTTATCAGTTTAACATTACGGGGTTGATTTACTAAGCACATAAACACGCCATGAGCACGCCATGCAAAAACACGCCGACTGTGTGCGCGTGCGCACATATACGTTTGGCGCGGAAGCGTATGCAGAAGCGTGATTCATAGTGTGTTTATGTGCAGATGCTTGCTAAATATCACAAACGCGCGCGCATGGCGTATTACAGTTCCAAGAATTCAATGGGGATGTGCAACAACCATGAGCATACTTCCCTGAGTGAAGCCCAGTGGCTCAGGGGTTAGAGCTACTGCCCCACAACACCCATGTCCCCGGTTCAAATCCTGCCTCAAGTAAGTTGCATATATCCACTTACAGTAATGCACATATCCACCCAAAAATCAGAATTGCTGAATCTAAACATACTAGTACATATATGCCTACACTACAAATCAAAATGTGTACATTACTTATATGCTGCTGTGACTGGGTTCAAAATGGTACATATTCACATGCATAATATATTAATCGTGCGTGTAGATATTCGCACCCTGCGCTGAGACTCTTGCGCGTTTATTGCGCTCATATCCAGGCATGTACATGATAATACATTGAAAACATTTCATTTTGACAGTCTGCACAAGAACCCCCAAAAATGCATGAGCTCTCTCTCCGGGTCTGCTAGGAATGTCAAGAGGGCGCCTCCCCCAAGTGAAAACAAACCCAAAAAATGGCGTGGGGTTCCCCACCAATTCATACCAGTTCCGCTAGGAATGTTAAGAGGGACCCCCCCCCACAGTAAAAATACCAGACCCTTCAGGTCTGGTAGGAATGTTAAGGGGGAACCCCACTCCCCAAAAAAGGGGGGGGGGAACGTGGGGTCCCCCTTAACAGTCCTACCACACCCCTGACCCGAGCACTGGCCCGGCAGGGCAGGGGGGGACGATCGAGCACCCTCCCTGTGCCTTACCAGGCCACGTGTCCTCTGCATTGGGAGGGTGTCCCCGTGCCGATGGGGACAAGGGCCTCTTCCTCACAACCCTGACCCGGTGGTTGTGGGGGGTCTTCCGGCAAGGGGGCTTATTTGCATCAGGGTACCCCTTTAAATAAGGGGACACTCAGATGCCGCCCCCCCCTTGTGAATGAGTAAGGGGTACTTGTACCCCTACCCATTCACTGAAGGGTTAAATCAAATATTAAGTCACAAGACCAGACTTTTTATAAAATCCTTTATTTAAAAAAAAAACATGCCGTTTTTGACTATTCCTTTAATATAAAAAAAAAAGGCTCCATCGATGTAATCCTGCGTCAATCTCGATGCAGGAATCCCGCCGCCATAAAAAAAAGCCCCACCGCACGACGCCTGTCTGACCGCAACGACGATCCGCCGCAGAGTGACATTGCTGATCGTATGTCTCCAGATGGGCGGAGCGAGTTGTAACGTCATGGCTTGCTCCGCTCATTTGACATTCTCTGGCTGGAATGATGAGTAGACTTGACATTTGCTAGAGAATCACATCATTTGACAAAGAATTGCAGACCGAGAGCCAGAGATCTGCTGGACATGCAATAAACTTCTGGACCAGCAGCACAGCTTCCATATCCCTCTCTGTGTGTAAACAGACAACCGTGAAACAAGTAATAGGAACTTAGTCATTTCATTTGGCATTGAGGGCACATCATCATATGTCTTAACACATAGGAGAAATCATACTTACTATTGTTGACGGTCATTAAATAGTGTTTCCTCATATTCCTTAATTAAAGCCACAAACGTGAGGCAATTAGATGTTTTTTCCATCAAGATTGGCCTTTGTTACAATATTGGCCTTGAAAAAGCAGCCACCCTACAGAAGAAAACAACATGTCCTGCAAAATATGCACATTACACCTCGGTCAACTAAACATGATCGGAAAGGAATCACAAGTAAAGAACATGAAAGTCATGCAAT
>NW_017310030.1:32420-34251 GCF_000935625.1 Nanorana parkeri
CTCTTTCACTGCTCGTCGGATCCCCCGCTGCCTCTGCCCGGGAGAGCAGGGGGATCGAGAGGAGAAACTGAGCCCTCTTGTGCGTGGACGAGCGGCAGAGGATCGGTATATGTCACTAGTATGTACCAATCCTCTGTGCAGGACAAACACTGGAGCGATCGGCTGATCACTCCAGTGTTTGTAAATAACTGGGGACAGATTGTACTATGTGTCCCCAGTTATAAATGAATGAACAGGATGTGATTTACATCACGTCCTGTTCATGCATGAGTTTCTCAATGGGGAGAAGCACTCTGTACAGAGGCTCCTCCCCATTCAGAAACTGCTTGATAGTAAAATATTTTCTGAATGAATGGGAAGCCTCTTTGCTTTCCATTCATTTAGAATAGAGGCTGCAGAAAAAGAGATTGAGGACTTTGTGTCCTCAATTTCTTTTTCTATTTTAAAAGGGAAATATCAAGGGGCTTTTTAGACCCCTAATGTTTCCCCAAAGCCCCCCAAAAGTAAAAAAAAAATACGAAAATTAAAATAAATAATGAAAATAAAATAAAAAATAGTAAAAAATAAATTTAAAAAAACGTTTTTTTTCTTGCCTCAGGCGCAAAAGGAGCTGGGTACGGCTATGCTCCCGTGGTGCTCGAGCACCACGGGAGGACAGGACGCCGGGACCTGTAGGGCGCACTGGAATGTAAGCCGGCCGACTCCCTGCGATCAGGTGCGGGAGGGGGTGTGGAGCTGTATTGAAGTCAATGGCATCGCCCACATTGCGATCGCCCGCACTCGGAACGCAGGCACATTAGTGCCTGCATTCCGGTCCAGTGCGATCTGCAAAAATAGTGCTCGCAGAATGTTTGCGGATCGCACTGGACTGGAACACAGGCACTAATGCAGGCGATCGCCCTGTGGGCAAGGGGCCTGCCTTCAGAGCCTGGCTGCGGTGCCATTGACTTCAATGCACCGCCACGCCCCCTCCCGCCCCTGAATGCAGGTGTTTTTTCGTTGGTAGATCTCAATGAGCTTCTCCAGACGAAAAATAGTGGGCGCCCCTGCTCTAAACATACATACGCACATGGCCATAGTTTACCCACATCCCATTGCGGGTTGTTCGGAGTTGTGCTAATTCAAAGCAGATGAGGCAACATTTTGGGATGAGACAAAACTCTACTAAATATCACTGACAACTTCTACACAAAGTATGGCGATACAGATATGATGTTGAACAAAACATATCTATGCAGAGAGACTGACGGAGAGTGAACGTGAATATGCATGTTACACCTGTTGGGAAATAAGGGTGTTAGGGCTAAAACCTCCTACTCATACAAAAGGAACACATACAAGGTAAGCAATGCTTTCATCATTATGAGACGGTGAGGAGTGCACACGGAACATGAAAACCTGGACATATCATAACAAACAAACATTTTTGAACCCAAGTCACATCAGATGAAAACCAGCATATGACAATAAATTACACACATTTCCTATATGAGAACTCAGTTTCTAGCAGAGTGTCCTGCACACATACATGTCAGTATGCATGAGAAGAAACCAGTCATGAACCAGTGTGAGCCTTATGTAATGTCTGTTGGAGGCGTGTTCAACCATTTGGTGGTAATTGGCCTGATCAGCATGTGGGAAACAGGTGCACATTAACCCATCGCATGCACTCGAGTCAGGGAAGAGGAGTTTGATGTGACTGTGGCTTCCTCCTTAGAGTAACATCAGAGCCTCTGGACAGTGCATTGGTTATGGGCGTGAGCACAATAGCCAGGCAACTAGTCTTTATAAGAAATGGCATCCTTTATGTATTTTAGGAAACTTTTATCTA
>NW_017310031.1:5121-5330 GCF_000935625.1 Nanorana parkeri
AGAGAGGGTATACAGAGAGAGAGAGAGAGAGAGGGTATACAGAGAGAGAGAGAGAGAGGGTATACAGAGAGAGAGAGAGAGAGGGTATACAGAGAGAGAGGGTATACAGAGAGAGAGGGTATACAGAGAGAGAGAGAGAGAGAGAGGGTATACAGAGAGAGAGAGAGAGAGAGGGTATACAGAGAGAGAGGGTATACAGAGAGAGAGAG
>NW_017310031.1:5497-5748 GCF_000935625.1 Nanorana parkeri
AAAGGAAAAACCAGGGGGGGGGAGGGGCTTGTCACTCACCTCATAGTTCTAGCCGACCCGTGACAATGAGACTGTCACAGGCCGGCCCTGCACAGGTGCTCTTTAAAAGGTGGGCTTACGGAAAACACACCTTACTCTCCCTTTCATACGCTACACACAAACTCTTACCTCTGCCTTAGCCGGAGGGGTTAGGTCTTGTTGCGGCACGCCTGCCGAGCGGCCATAATAATAGCTTGTAACCAGCCAAAAAT
>NW_017310031.1:6663-6905 GCF_000935625.1 Nanorana parkeri
AGCGAGAGAGAGAGAGCGAGAGAGAGAGAGCGAGAGAGAGAGAGCGAGAGAGAGAGAGCGAGAGAGAGAGAGCGAGAGAGAGAGAGCGAGAGAGAGAGAGCGAGAGAGAGAGAGCGAGAGAGAGAGAGCGAGAGAGAGAGAGCGAGAGAGAGAGAGCGAGAGAGAGAGAGCGAGAGAGAGAGAGCGAGAGAGAGAGAGCGAGAGAGAGAGAGAGAGAGAGAGAGAGAGAGAGAGAGAGAGAG
>NW_017310031.1:7341-7958 GCF_000935625.1 Nanorana parkeri
GAGAGAGAGAGCGAGAGAGAGAGCGAGAGAGAGAGCGAGAGAGAGAGCGAGAGAGAGAGCGAGAGAGAGAGAGCGAGAGAGAGAGCGAGCGAGAGAGAGAGAGCGAGAGAGAGAGCGCGAGAGAGAGGAGCTCATAAGACGCAGAGCCGTGACATACAAATATGAGCGGCGTTACACGGAAGGGGCCGCGTAGAGAAGAGCTTTCCGGAATTCCGAGAAATCGGCGCGGCTTTGATACAACCAAAACGGGGTCTGGAAGCCATTGACGGGGAATCGGCATCTTTCCAATGGCCTCTTGTTGGAGAGAGGCCGGGGATGGCTTGATTTAAAAGGAGAACTACGGGGGGGGAGGGGCTTGTCACTCACCTCATAGTTCTAGCCGACCCGTGACAATGAGACTGTCACAGGCCGGCCCTGCACAGGTGCTCTTTAAAAGGTGGGCTTACGGAAAACACACCTTACTCTCCCTTTCATACGCTACACACAAACTCTTACCTCTGCCTTAGCCGGAGGGGTTAGGTCTTGTTGCGGCACGCCTGCCGAGCGGCCATAATAATAGCTTGTAACCAGCCAAACATGTCGACTCTCGCGCGTGGCTTTGCAGCGCAGGATGCGGC
>NW_017310031.1:9477-9733 GCF_000935625.1 Nanorana parkeri
GATTTAAAAGGAGAACTACGGGGGGGGAGGGGCTTGTCACTCACCTCATAGTTCTAGCCGACCCGTGACAATGAGACTGTCACAGGCCGGCCCTGCACAGGTGCTCTTTAAAAGGTGGGCTTACGGAAAACACACCTTACTCTCCCTTTCATACGCTACACACAAACTCTTACCTCTGCCTTAGCCGGAGGGGTTAGGTCTTGTTGCGGCACGCCTGCCGAGCGGCCATAATAATAGCTTGTAACCAGCAAAAAAT
>NW_017310031.1:9929-11446 GCF_000935625.1 Nanorana parkeri
TCCCAACGTGGCCGAAATGCTACCCCATTCACCCGGGCAATGGATGCTTTTCTCTATCAAGGCCGATCTAAGCAAGCCCCGAATAGATCGTCCGCACTCAGACGCTCACCAGGGAGCTCCACATATTAACTATTAACATAGAATATTTGAGGGTTGTACGCCGGTGAAGAAGATATAATGGCAAAAGGCTCGAGAGTTTCCATAGACATCCATCACGTCCTCCCCCCTCCCCCACCAAAGTCTAATTCCGGGCCACGCTCCCTCCAGATCCACACTGTGCAGCCCCCCAGGGGAGCTTTCGCTGCCAACTATCCCCAGCTGGTCCCTCACGTCTTCTGCTACGGGGGGGGGACACGTAGTGGACGGCCTTTTCTTGGGAAGGAATTGGGTTTTCCCACCAAAGTGCAGGACCAGCGACGAGTTTGCAGCGGTGGCCGTGTGGCTCCGTGTGGGCCTCGCAGTGTGTATGTGCTGTTTAAAAGGTGAACTAAACAATTGTGCCGGGATCCGCCCAGCTGCGTGATTGACAGCTGGCTCCGCCTATCTAGAGGCTGTACCCGCCTCTTCCCCCGTCCGACCTGCCAGGTCAGTGCTGGAGGATCTGACAGGGGAATGCCTGCAGAGAGCCGTGAGCGGCAGGCTTCCTGCAGGGACAGGATCGAGAAGTGAGCGAGCGACGGTATGCGTTCCCTCACCCCCCTATCTACCGAGATCCACCCAGCTGCGTGACTGGCAGCGAGCTCTGTCTATCTAGAGGGAGTCAGCGCTGGAGGATCGGAGCGGGGGAGAATCCCTGCGGGGAGCCGTGAGTGACAGTCACCTCTCTCTGCAGGGACAAGATCGAGAAGTGAGCGAGCGCCGGTATGTGTTCCCTCACTTCCCCACCTATAGAGATCCACCCGGCTGCGTGACTGGCAGCGAGCTCGGTCTATCTAGAGGGAGTCAGCGCTGGAGGATCGGACAGGGGAAAGGTGGGGGAATCCCTGCAGAGAGCCGTGAGTGACAGTCACTTCTCTCTGCAGGGACAGGATCGAGAAGTGAGCGAGCGACGCTATGTGCTCACCTCCCGATCTATAGAGCCGACCTGCGACAGTCTCATTGCCACGCGTCGGAGATTTTCAGTTCCCCTTTAACCCTATCAGCTGTCTGCTATGGGAGGTCATGTGATCACCTCATCATGGCTGCCTTAGGGTTCACCTGGCTCGGAGGCTAAACCCACCCCCCCCAGCACCCGGAAAGCGGCCATTACTTACAGCTCCAGGATGAGGACCATTTCGGCCTTGCTGGCGAAGACGTCGTACAGCTTCATGACGCTGGGGTGCTCCAGCTGCTGGAGGATGAAGACCTCTCGCTCCACCTGCTCGCGCTCCAGGCCCAGGCGGCTCCCTTTACATTTTCGGGTCTTGATGAACTTCCCCGCGTACAGGGACCCCGTGCTCTTCTCTTTGCATTTCCTCACCTCGCCGAAGTGACCGCTGCAGACAGGAGGAGGAGGAGGAAACCGTCAGAGACACAAG
>NW_017310031.1:11467-18647 GCF_000935625.1 Nanorana parkeri
TGCCACACACGTCAAACCTCAAGCCGCTCGTTAGATATACAGTGCAGCCGCGGTCTCTTCATACTTTCCACTTGCTGTCGGTCTTACACAGGGAACACGCTTCCACCGGGTGGGGGCGCAGGGCGGTGGTCTCATCTCTATGATGTAACCTGATCAAACACCAGGGGTGTTGGTAGACCCTTGCACTCATGGCACCTGCCCCGGGTCTTCTACTGTCTGCCCACATCTTCTACCATGTGCTTAGGGTCTTCCAATAGGTTCCCTGGGTCTCCCACGGAGTGCCCCGGGTCTTCTGATCTTCTACGGAGTATCTTGGATCTTCCACTGAGTGCCCCCGATCTTCCACTGAGTGTCCCGGGTCTTCTACTGAGTGCCCCCCGTCTTCTACTGAGTGCCCCCCGTCTTCTACTGAGTGTCCCCGATCTTCTACTGAGTGCCCCCCGTCTTCTACTGAGTGCCCCCCGTATTCTACTGAGTGTCCCCGATCTTCTACTGAGTGCCCCCCGTCTTCTACATATAGGACAGACAGCGAGAGATGAGAGATAACTCGGCACTCCGGATGTGCACGGCATGCCCAGCGAACATTTCATTACACTGACGGATTCCAGGGATCGAAATGTCGCATTTCTATTAAAGGAGCTCTATGGGGGGGGAGGGGGGATTTACGCTCATAGTTCGGGGCGACGTGTGACAGTGAAACTGTCACAGGTCGGCTCTTTAGATCGGGAACACATACGGGCGCTCGCTCACTTCTCGATCCTGTCCCTGCAGAGACACGTGACTTTCACTCACGGCTCCCTGCAGGGATTCCCCCTCTCCGATCCTCCAGCGCTGACTGGTGGAACGGACGGGGGAGGGGGCGGGTACAGCTGTCTCCGCCTCTAGATAGGCAGAGCCAGCTGTCACTCACGCAGCTGGGCGGATCCAGACACAATTGCCGGGATCCGCTCCGGCTGCGGCGTCTCAGAATACCGCGAGCTGTAGCTCCCTATATACTGAGCCTAGGGTGACGGGAGGACGCTAGTTTGTGTCCCCATGTGACCCCGAGGAGGACTATGGGGAAAAGCCCTGACCCCCCCACCCCCATAGTTCTCCTTTAATGGAGGATCTGGATCTTGTTGCTGCTCATCTGCTCCGCACTATAACCAGTCACTATAAAGGACCGAGCATCCTGGCTCCCTGTACAGAGGACGCGTGCTCTCCTGATATACCGGGAACCCTTTCATGGAGGAGGAAGAGGAAGAGGAGGAGGAGGAGGAAGAGGAGGAGGAGGAGGAAGAAGGAGGGGAATGGGAAGAGGAGGAAGGGGAAGAAGAAGAGGAGGAAGGGTAAGAAGAGGAGGAAGGGAAAGAAGAGGAGGAAGGGGAGGAAGGGAAAGAAGAGGAGGAAGAAGAGGGGGGAAGAGGAGGAAGAAGAGGAGGAGGAGGGGGAAGAAGAGGAGGAAGGGGAAGAAGAAGAGGAGGAAGGGGAAGAAGAAGAGGAGGAAGTGGAAGAAGAAGAGGAGGAAGGGGAAGAAGGAGGAGGAAGGGGAAGAAGAAGAGGAGGAAGGGGAAGAAGAGGAGGGGGAAGAAGAGGGGGAAGAAGAAAAAGACTTGGAGTCGTTCCTCAAGAACACAGATTGGATCTAGAGAAGAGCGCGAGTTCCCGGAGATCACGCGGCAGCCGCATATCAATCACGCGCGCTGCGCCTCGGTGAATGTTCTTCTACGAGGGAGAGATTTGTATTCCTGGATCCTCCGCGCTGCAGACTCGGGAACTCAATTATTGAGCAGTTTATACATAATTCAGAGCTTCTCGCCTGCACAGAGGACTCCGGAGGACTGAACGCCGCCATTCAAGGAGTTCTCCTCGTACTCTATGAAGTTTGTTGCTAACCGGCTGAAGTATTCGTTAGACTCCCAACAAACGGGGCTTCAAAATTCAAGGGGCCCCCCCAGCCAACACAGAGGAGGCCCCTTACTGGAAGCAGAACTGGAGTCATGTTAGTCTCTCCGGCAGGATATTGGACCTCGTTGATTCTGCTAACTTCCTGTCTTAGTGACTACACTGAGGGCCCATTCACACCACATCCACATCATCCCCAGACCAGATTGTTCCCGGACCCGGACAGCGCGGCCACACTATAGTATACGGCATATATACCCGACCACAAGAAAACAAACTCGGCACAACTTGTTACATTGTATCAAATGATTGGAAAACAAAGATTGTGACTCCCGTGTAGATCGGCCTCACCTGCCCAACTTCTCCAGCAGTTCATAGAGGTCCTCCACGTTCTCGTGCTTGAAGGAGCTCATGTTGGGGTTAAACACTTCGTCCTCCAGATTCAGAAGCTCCTCCTCATCCCCCGAGAGCTTTATCTCCCCTTCAGAAGACTTTCAGAGAGAAGAAAGAGGAACAAAAATCAATACAAGGCACCGAGATTGCCGATCCTAGACCTGGAGATACCGGTCAACGGTTGGCCCGGGGTCATTGCCGATCCTAGACCTGGAGATAGCGGTCATCGGTTGGCCCGGGGTCATTGTCGATCCTAGACCTGGAGATAGCGGTCATCGGTTGGCCCGGGGTCATTGCCGATCCTAGACCTGGAGATAGCGGTCATCGATTGGCCCGGGGTCATTGCCGATCCTAGACCTGGAGATAGCGGTCATCGGTTGGCCCGGGGTCATTGCCGATCCTAGACCTGGAGATAGCGGTCATCGGTTGGCCCGGGGTCATTGCCGATCCTAGACCTGGAGATAGCGGTCATCGGTTGGCCCGGGGTCATTGCCGATCCTAGACCTGGAGATAGCGGTCATCGGTTGGCCCGGGGTCATTGCCGATCCTAGACCTGGAGATAGCGGTCATCGGTTGGCCCGGGGTCATTGCCGATCCTAGACCTGGAGATAGCGGTCATCGGTTGGCCCGGGGTCATTGCCGATCCTAGACCTGGAGATAGCGGTCATCGGTTGGCCCGGGGTCATTGCCGATCCTAGACCTGGAGATAGCGGTCATCGGTTGGCCCGGGGTCATTGCCGATCCTAGACCTGGAGATAGCGGTCATCGGTTGGCCCGGGGTCATTGCCGATCCTAGACCTGGAGATAGCGGTCATCGGTTGGCCCGGGGTCATTGCCGATCCTAGACCTGGAGATAGCGGTCATCGGTTGGCCCGGGGTCATTGCCGATCCTAGACCTGGAGATAGCGGTCATCGGTTGGCCCGGGGTCATTGCCGATCCTAGACCTGGAGATAGCGGTCATCGGTTGGCCCGGGGTCATTGCCGATCCTAGACCTGGAGATAGCGGTCATCGGTTGGCCCGGGGTCATTGCCGATCCTAGACCTGGAGATAGCGGTCATCGGTTGGCCCGGGGTCATTGCCGATCCTAGACCTGGAGATAGCGGTCATCGGTTGGCCCGGGGTCATTGCCGATCCTAGACCTGGAGATAGCGGTCATCGGTTGGCCCGGGGTCATTGCCGATCCTAGACCTGGAGATAGCGGTCATCGGTTGGCCCGGGGTCATTGCCGATCCTAGACCTGGAGATAGCGGTCATCGGTTGGCCCGGGGTCATTGCCGATCCTAGACCTGGAGATAGCGGTCATCGGTTGGCCCGGGGTCATTGCCGATCCTAGACCTGGAGATAGCGGTCATCGGTTGGCCCGGGGTCATTGCCGATCCTAGACCTGGAGATAGCGGTCATCGGTTGGCCCGGGGTCATTGCCGATCCTAGACCTGGAGATAGCGGTCATCGGTTGGCCCGGGGTCATTGCCGATCCTAGACCTGGAGATAGCGGTCATCGGTTGGCCCGGGGTCATTGCCGATCCTAGACCTGGAGATAGCGGTCATCGGTTGGCCCGGGGTCATTGCCGATCCTAGACCTGGAGATAGCGGTCATCGGTTGGCCCGGGGTCATTGCCGATCCTAGACCTGGAGATAGCGGTCATCGGTTGGCCCGGGGTCATTGCCGATCCTAGACCTGGAGATAGCGGTCATCGGTTGGCCCGGGGTCATTGCCGATCCTAGACCTGGAGATAGCGGTCATCGGTTGGCCCGGGGTCATTGCCGATCCTAGACCTGGAGATAGCGGTCATCGGTTGGCCCGGGGTCATTGCCGATCCTAGACCTGGAGATAGCGGTCATCGGTTGGCCCGGGGTCATTGCCGATCCTAGACCTGGAGATAGCGGTCATCGGTTGGCCCGGGGTCATTGCCGATCCTAGACCTGGAGATAGCGGTCATCGGTTGGCCCGGGGTCATTGCCGATCCTAGACCTGGAGATAGCGGTCATCGGTTGGCCCGGGGTCATTGCCGATCCTAGACCTGGAGATAGCGGTCATCGGTTGGCCCGGGGTCATTGCCGATCCTAGACCTGGAGATAGCGGTCATCGGTTGGCCCGGGGTCATTGCCGATCCTAGACCTGGAGATAGCGGTCATCGGTTGGCCCGGGGTCATTGCCGATCCTAGACCTGGAGATAGCGGTCATCGGTTGGCCCGGGGTCATTGCCGATCCTAGACCTGGAGATAGCGGTCATCGGTTGGCCCGGGGTCATTGCCGATCCTAGACCTGGAGATAGCGGTCATCGGTTGGCCCGGGGTCATTGCCGATCCTAGACCTGGAGATAGCGGTCATCGGTTGGCCCGGGGTCATTGCCGATCCTAGACCTGGAGATAGCGGTCATCGGTTGGCCCGGGGTCATTGCCGATCCTAGACCTGGAGATAGCGGTCATCGGTTGGCCCGGGGTCATTGCCGATCCTAGACCTGGAGATAGCGGTCATCGGTTGGCCCGGGGTCATTGCCGATCCTAGACCTGGAGATAGCGGTCATCGGTTGGCCCGGGGTCATTGCCGATCCTAGACCTGGAGATAGCGGTCATCGGTTGGCCCGGGGTCATTGCCGATCCTAGACCTGGAGATAGCGGTCATCGGTTGGCCCGGGGTCATTGCCGATCCTAGACCTGGAGATAGCGGTCATCGGTTGGCCCGGGGTCATTGCCGATCCTAGACCTGGAGATAGCGGTCATCGGTTGGCCCGGGGTCATTGCCGATCCTAGACCTGGAGATAGCGGTCATCGGTTGGCCCGGGGTCATTGCCGATCCTAGACCTGGAGATAGCGGTCATCGGTTGGCCCGGGGTCATTGCCGATCCTAGACCTGGAGATAGCGGTCATCGGTTGGCCCGGGGTCATTGCCGATCCTAGACCTGGAGATAGCGGTCATCGGTTGGCCCGGGGTCATTGCCGATCCTAGACCTGGAGATAGCGGTCATCGGTTGGCCCGGGGTCATTGCCGATCCTAGACCTGGAGATAGCGGTCATCGGTTGGCCCGGGGTCATTGCCGATCCTAGACCTGGAGATAGCGGTCATCGGTTGGCCCGACGTCATTGCCGATCCTAGACCTGGAGATAGCGGTCATCGGTTGGCCCGGGGTCATTGCCAATCCTAGACCTGGAGATAGCGGTCATCGGTTGGCCCAACGTCATTGCCGATCCTAGACCTGGGATTGGGACGGGGCCATACAGAGCTGCGGAGAGAGATATCAGAACCGAGGTTCTTTTCAAGGTTCCTCGGATCTCACGCCTCAGAATCATCTCAGCAGATTTGTGTTTCATGGAAAGCGGAACAACAAAACTGCCGCGAGATGATGGGAAGCACATTGTTACTATGGCGACGTCATCAAACAGCGTGCGGCTCGAGTACGACAGCAGATGTTCAGCGTTCACCGTGACTGCGGTCCTTGAAGGACGCGTTTCTGGTCACAGTATCTGGAAATGGATCTCTATGGGGGGGGGAGCTGGATGGACTTGTGTCTTTTTACAACCTGACTAACGATGTAACCATGATGGAAAGACCGGACATTGCGCAATAACCATGATGGAAAGACCGGACATTGCGCAATAACCATGATGGAAAGACCTGACATTGCGCAATAACCATGATGGAAAGACCGGACATTGCGCAATAACCATGATGGAAAGACCGGACATTGCGCAATAACCATAATGGAAAGACCGGACATTGCGCAATAACTATGATGGAAAGACCGGACATTGCGCAATAACTATGATGGAAAGACCGGACATTGCGCAATATTCGGGTTCTTCGACGTTCCTCGCCTTATTTTCGGCGTCTCCCGAGTCCCGATTGATCCATTGTGTGCGCTGGAATTCTGCCGGGCCGGCCGGGTGAACTTTAGACGCAGCTGGAATGTATTTGTTGTTCGGCGGGTGACGGAAGGCCCGTGACGGCATGGAACGCTTGGACATTTTCCAGTGTACACATTGGATACAATAAGAGCATTTATAGGCTCACGAGGACGGGGTCAGGGACATTTGTTCTCTATCTAGGAGGATGAATTATTGGCTTCATGGGCCTTCAGGAGTAGAACTGGACTAGAACCGGTTGGAGAATGGACGCTTGGGTACAATCCAAATCTCAACTCTCAGAGCAGCCGAATGTTTCATGGACAGCTGTGTGCTCTGCTATTCACTTGTATTCTCTCCCCGTTAGCTCTGCATGAGATATCTACTCTTCACATCACCCCAATTCCTGCACCTTCACCCCTCAGATCCCCCCAATTCCTGCACCTTCCCCCCTCAGATCCCCCCAATTCCTGCACCTTCACCCCTCAGATCACCCCAATTCCTGCACCTTCAGATAATGATAATGGGGGGGGCAGGGGGGGAACGCCACTAACCGGTCTTTGCTGTTCAGTCAGGAAAACAAAAGACCCGACTTCAGGGAAGCTGAAATCCCTGGAATGCTGAGGGGAGGGGGGGCAGCACAGGGTCAGGCTAATCTCGCCCCGGGGCCGGGGACCGGATGAATGGTACCTGTCAGGGACGGGGTGTGACCGGCATTCTCACACGCTACAGTGTGCTACTATGGGGGCGGAATGAATGGAAACTGCCACCAAGCATCAGGGACCAGCACCAGCCAAGACTATCTGCATGGAGTTTGTCTGTAGTCCCTGTGCCCCAGGAGGGGGAACGACCTGAACAATGAGCTCCATATTCTGACCAAATCGAGAACTGATCATTAGAACAGGGGTCCCCGTATTATGTACAAGGTTATAGATTGCATCCGTCCCCCCCTCATCTGCCCCTCTCATCCGTTCCCCCCACATCCGTCCCCCCCTCATCTGCCCTCTCATCCGTCCCCACTCATCTGCCCCGCTCATCCGTTCCCCCCACATCTGCCC
>NW_017310031.1:18678-20029 GCF_000935625.1 Nanorana parkeri
CCCCCCCCGCGTACCGTCAGATTACAGTCAAGTCTTCACCTCGATCTTCTAATAAAACGTATAAAGAGATCCGACGGATACAAATGATCTCCTCAATCTCGTTACTTTGTATCCATTCCTATCTCCTCATCGCAGGTTCTGCTTCTTCTTCAGTCCTTTCCAATCCTCCAATGGGGACACTCGTTCCGGTGACTCCTATCTAACCTGCTAGCTTACATCCTGTTGTGTCTCTGGGACAGGAAGTGAAATCTCCCCCCTCCACCCTGTGCACAAATGCGTCAGGGACAGTAGAGTGTAAGCTCAGTGGTCCAGAGAGTATGATTTCTATAAACTAAAAACCTTTATAGACCTATTACAATTATGTATACACTTGGTATTGCCCCCCGTTCCCCCCTTCTCTTCTCTTCTCTGTCCCACCCCGCCCTTCTCTCGGTGGTCCTGGTTTATGGCTATTGGTGGATATATTGATATATAGGATATCGGATGTGTAGATTGGACTGCGATTGGTCCGCTCTAGTTTTTATATGTAGGAATAAAAAGACATATATAAAAGAGATCATTAATGGGCGGAGCTTCCTGTCGGCCTTTCCAGGACTCGAAACCCGAGACAGTTCCACCAGAACCGGGATCCGGGACAATGGTTATAGAGATAAGTGACTGTGAAGAGAAGCGGCGGCAGTGTGACATCACACCTAGTGGGCGGGGTCAGTGTGCGCGCGTGCGAGCGATGTGCAGCCCAGCGTAGATGCGTCACAAGGGTCAGAGAGCAGCAAGCAGGAAAAGCCGGAGATCGGAGTGGAATGGAGCCGACATGGGAGACCTCCGGGGAGAACCGCACTCCTGATTGGTTAATGCCAAGCGAATCACGATCAGGGTGCCCCACCATTGATTATGGACAGCAGTGCCCCAGCCACCATCCGTGCTCACCGGGGGAACAATCTCACCTGTGCCCCTCCTGCCGGACCCTTTTCCCCCATACTGGCAAATCTGTGCCCACCGCTGAAAACACAAAATGTTCATGGTTAGCCTGACGTTCCAGAGTCTGCTCCGGGGGGGGATCACCTACCAGGACAGTGCCCATTATGAGGGCCCCCCACCATCCCTGTGCTGAGTTCCCGGGTCTATACACCCGCTGTGCCCATTATGAGGGGCCCCCACCCCTGTGCTGAGATCCCGGGTCTGTACACCTGCCGGGCCCATGCTGAGGTTGGAGTAGATCCGGGGTCAGGTCGGGTATGGCGGCCATTGTTGGGAGGACTCTGATGATGGGTGGGGGGGTCACAGGGGGGGTGGGGGGACACATTTTCATGGACAGAGCAGACAAGGCAACACAAGTTATAACAGAGAATAT
>NW_017310031.1:20509-21115 GCF_000935625.1 Nanorana parkeri
TAAACCGGCTCGGCAAACGTCACCACGTCATCCCTCGGCTCTCCTCGGATGGAAGTCCCCGGCGTTGGCGCGTCACCAGAGATCTGGGAAAGAAAGGAATCATCTGCATTAATGTTATATGACAGGGGTAGCCAAACTCCGGCCCTCCAGCTGTGGGGGTGGAACTACAAATCCCATGAGGCATTGCAAGATTCTCACAACCACAGACATGACTCCCGGGGAAAGATGCATCATGGGATTTGTAGTTTCACCCCACAGCTGGAGGGCCGGAGTTTGGCTACCCCTGTTGTATGAGGATTCTCTATCGGAATGCCGGGCCTCAGGCATGTGCCCAGGCGGTGGCGGTTGGGTTGCCATTCCTATTGGTTGCATAGTCATGATTGGCAAACAGAGCCACCATGGTGCGGCACGTACAGTGGTGGTGGGTGGAGAAAACATGGAGGGGTTGATCCATGTTTGTACCACTACTCTACACGCCTGACCCCTCGGCCACCCAAGTGAGCAAGGCCATGGCGGGAGGGCATGGCAGGGGGCCATGGTGGGAGGGCCATGGCGGGAGGTCAAGGCGGGAGGGCCATGGCGGGAGGCCATGGTGGGAGGGCCATG
>NW_017310031.1:21418-21848 GCF_000935625.1 Nanorana parkeri
TGGTCTGGTGGGCAGAGCTGCCTACTGACATGTTACTTCTCCTGGGGAAGTCAGCGGTGAACACTTCCCCCCCCTACTTCCTCCTTTCCCCGTCTACTCTGAGATGTAATTTCTCCTGTCACAGCGGTGGAGTGAGCGGGTAGTCTCACTTCTCCAGCGGCAGTTCTGTAGAAGGTTCTCATTCATCCGGGTGAAGGAATATCTGTCAATCATAAATCAGGGCAGCCGGACGTTTCGCTGGTCATCAGGGCAGCCTTCTATACTGAATGGGGAAAGCTGGCCGGACGACCAACAAAACGTCAAAAAAGTGAAACAAGTCCGTCCGATCTATTAATTACAGATTCTCCGTCTGCGGCCTCTGTGAGAGGGAAGCCGAGGCCGCCGGTCACCTGACTCACAATAACCCGCCCCCCCCACTCGCAACCAACAG
>NW_017310031.1:21916-23551 GCF_000935625.1 Nanorana parkeri
CGGAGGGATCGGACTTTATACCGATGCAGAGAAATGACGCGCTCCGGTCCTGAACGGGTTAATCCAGTTGCAGCCTCATTAGAAAAAACTATTTTAAAAGCTACTTGATGAAAAAGTACCGAAATGTAAGGACTGGGGGGCCATTAGAGGGCGGAGCCAACCCAATACTGAACCCTACGGACTAAGACTGGGGGGCCAGTAGAGGGCGGAGCCAACCCAATACTGAACCCTACGGACTAAGACTGGGATGCCATTAGAGGGCGGAGCCAACCCAATACTGAACCCTACGGACTAAGACTGGGGGGCCAGTAGAGGGCGGAGCCAACCCAATACTGAACCCTACGGACTAAGACTGGGATGCCATTAGAGGGCGGAGCCAACCCAATACTGAACCCTACGGACTAAGACTGGGGGGCCAGTAGAGGGCGGAGCCAACCCAATACTGAACCCTACGGACTAAGACTGGGGGGCCAGTAGAGGGCGGAGCCAACCCAATACTGAACCCTACGGACTAAGACTGGGATGCCATTAGAGGGCGGAGCCAACCCAATACTGAGCCCTACGGACTAAGACTGGGGGGCCAGTAGAGGGCGGAGCCAACCCAATACTGAGCCCTACGGACTAAGACTGGGGGGCCAGTAGAGGGCGGAGCCAACCCAATACTGAGCCCTACGGACTAAGACTGGGGGGCCAGTAGAGGGCGGAGCCAACCCAATACTGAGCCCTACGGACTAAGACTGGGGGGCCATTAGAGTGTCTCGGGGCGAGAACAGCGGCGTGCTCCAGGGAACATTGCGCCACGGTACAATGTCCTCGTCCCAGTGACCCCTCCCCCCCCGCCGTTCTCTGGCGGGATCATCTCCTCCGCAGACACTTGACTTCCTCTTTGCGGAGTAGTTGGCGTCGGCCCAATATCGGCGCCCTGTGCTGGGGCCCGGTACAAGGACGCGGCGCCACCTCACAGCCGCGGGGCCGAGGTTCTGGTCCCATCAGGCATTGCAAGACTCTGACAGCCACAGGCATGACTCCCCGAGGCAGGGGCATGATGGGATTTGTAGTTTCACCACATTGCCTATCCCTGTCCCAGAGTCGACGTGCGTTTTCCTGCATCCCACGCCACTTTGTTGGGTCCCGTCAGCCAATGAAATTGTAAGTAAAGCCGAAGTCTGCTCTGAGCTATCAAAACGGACTACAATGCACATCAACCCCAAACACATTGCCACTTTTGTTGTGCAATGCAGGTGAACGCAGCGCAGGAATGTGAACGCAGCGCAGGGATGTGAACGCAGCGCAGGGGTGTGAACGCAGCGCAGGAATGTGAACGCAGCGCAGGGATGTGAACGCAGGGAATGTGAACGCAGCGCAGGGGATGTGAACGCAGGGGATGTGAACGCAGGGGATGTGAACGCAGCGCAGGGAATGTGAACACAGGGAATGTGAACGCGGTGCAGGGAATGGGAATGCAGGGGATGTAAACGCAGCGCAGGGATGTGAACGCAGGGAATGTGAACGCGGTGCAGGGAATGTGAACGCGGTGCAGGGAATATGAACACCGCGCAGGGAATGGGAACGCAGCGCAGGGAATGGGAACGCAGCGCAGGGAATGGGAACGCAGCGCAGGGAATGGGAACGCAG
>NW_017310031.1:26115-27724 GCF_000935625.1 Nanorana parkeri
GCGCAGGGAATGGGAACGCAGCGCAGGGAATGGGAACGCAGCGCAGGGAATGGGAACGCAGCGCAGGGAATGGGAACGCAGGGAATGGGAACGCGGCGCAGGGAATGGGAACGGAGGGAATGGGAACGCGGCGCAGGGAATGGGAACGCGGCGCAGGGAATGTGAACTCAGGGAATGGGAACGCGGCGCAGGGAATGTGAACGCAGCGCAGGGAATGGGAACGCAGGGAATGGGAACGCAGGGAATGGGAACGCAGGGAATGGGAACGCGGCGCAGGGAATGGGAACGCGGCGCAGGGAATGGGAACGCAGGGGATGTGAACGCAGGGGATGTGAACGCAGCGCAGGGAATGTGAACAGACAGCAATAAAAAAAAACCGCAGAGCTGTGCAGACAGCAAAACGCACATCGGGTGACACGGCTGTCGGGGATCTTACCGGCTGAGGGATGGATCCGGTCCCTGGAAGACGACTTAGATCACGTGACCTGAATACTGACAATGGACGCCGATGGTCTGTCGTTGTAGCAGAGCGGGGGTTCCCCTTACGTAGCCCGGTCCCGGTGACGGCGTAGAGTGTAAGCTCCTGGGACCTCCCCCTCCCCCCTCAGTGACGGTCCAGCTGCGCTCCGCACATGGAAAGGATTACAGGCTCAGCGCGGGGGAATGGCGGCAGCGATCCGTGACAGACACCCGGGGCCCCATCAGTCACGTGTCCCGCGGCCCCGAGGAGGATCAATTCCTCCCGGCGGCGGTGCAGACGCCATTGTTTACTGACTGCAGGCATCATTGTGCTCGGCGCGGCTCCAGGCAACGGACAACAACAACAACATCCAATCAGCTGCCAGTGCCGGGGAGGCGTCGGCTCTCGTCAGGTCACAAACTTCCCTACGTTTCCGTATGCATTGCGGTAAAACGTGCGCCCGCCGTAACCGGCACCCCCAACGCACGTCAGAGCATCACAACGCATGACTTCCCCCTCTAAAAAAAAGAGTCATGTGCGTCCTTCGGTCCGCTGCGGTGCGTCGGAAGCCCACTATCGCCGACTCACATTTACGCCAATGGGTCATGTGACCGGTCCGGGTCTATTCCTAACTCATTCTGGACGGTTTGTGGTCTCCCAGCTGGGGAGACTTCCCTCGACTTCCTGTCCTGCAGCTGCAACAGGAAGTGAGAGGAGATCGCTGCAAAGTGAAGGGAAATCCATTCTCAGGGGTGCCGGGAACAAGTGCCCCCATTGGAAGATTTCAGCTCTATTCCTGTTCTGGTGACAACTCAACGTTTCGGGTTTGCTCCTCACCTCCGGCCGCAGCGTCAGTTGTCACCAGGACAGAAAGAGAAATAAAAACCTGCCAGGGGGTCAGAGCTACAAGGCAGAAGCTGACTCAGGCTACCTGACTCCACCGGTATATACACTGACCAGCCATGTAACGGAGGTATATACACTGACCAGCCATGTAACGGAGGTATATACACTGACCAGCCATGTAACGGAGGTATATACACTGACCAGCAATGTAACGGCGGTATATAAACTGACCAGCCATGTAACGGAGGTATATACACTGACCAGCCATGTAACGGAGGTATATACACTGACCAGCCATGTAAC
>NW_017310031.1:29978-30960 GCF_000935625.1 Nanorana parkeri
GGGGGGGGGGGCAGTAGCCCCTTTCTTAATTTTGGTTGCCCCCGTCTGCCTGACATCTTCTGTCCGGGTTTCAGCTGCCATGAAACCCGGATGAAACATTCAAAACCCGGACTGTCCGGGCGAATCCGGGACGGGTGGCAACCCTAGAACTCCACCGAGTAATATAATCCGTCTGTAGTCAGAAGATCAGAGTGATATGAAAGGACGGAACTCCAGCTGGGGATGCCACCTTTTCTTCAAGTGAAACCCGAACACTCTAGCTCAGGTGGGCCGTGCGGACTCTCAGGTGGGCCGTGCGGACACTTGGGTCGGGTATGTGGACCCTCAGGTGGGACGTGTGGACTCTCAGGTGGGACATGCGGACTCTCAGGTGGGTTGTACGGACTTTCAGGTGGGCCGTGCGGACACTTGGGTCGGGTATGTGGACTCTCAGGTGGGCCGTGTGCACTCTCAAGCAAGCTATGTGGTCTCGGGTCGCGTATGTGGACTCTCGGGTGGGACGTGCGGACTCTCAGGTGGGCCATGCGGACTCTCAGGTGGGCCGTGCGGACTTGGGTCGGGTATGTGGACCCTCAGGTGGGACGTGTGGACTCTCAGGTGGGACATGCGGACTCTCAGGTGGGTTGTACGGACTTTCAGGTGGGCCGTGCGGACACTTGGGTCGGGTATGTGGACTCTCAGGTGGGCCGTGTGCACTCTCAAGCAAGCTATGTGGTCTCGGGTCGCGTATGTGGACTCTCGGGTGGGACGTGCGGACTCTCAGGTGGGCCATGCGGACTCTCAGGTGGGCCGTGCGGACTTGGGTCGGGTATGTGGACCCTCAGGTGGGACGTGTGGAGATGCGCCATGCGGACTCTCAGGTGGGCTGTGCGGACTTTCAGGTGGGCCGTGCGGACACTTGGGTCGGGTATGTGGACTCTCAGGTGGGCCATGCGGACTCGGGTCGCGTATGTGGACTCTCGGGTGGGCCGTGCGGACTCTC
>NW_017310031.1:32251-33131 GCF_000935625.1 Nanorana parkeri
CGTGCGGACTCTCGGGTGGGACGTGCGGACTCTCGGGTGGGACGTGGGGACTCGCGGGTGGGCCGTGCGGACTCTCGGGTGGGACGTGCGGACTCTCGGGTGGGCCGTGCGGACTCTCGGGTGGGACGTGTGGGCTCAAAGTTGGCTGTGCGGCTTCTCAGCAGGGTTCTAGGAGGTGGGCAGGGTGGTGTCAGGAAGACAGAAGAGGAGATGCGCGGGCCGGCGCCGGTTTACAGGAAGATGCGGCTGTTTGAGGTGCCGCGCTTGCTGTGGACCTCGGGAAGCCGCATCGGTCAAAAAATTTAAAGTGGCGGTCCCGCCCCCTTAGTGTCTTGTGTCCCGGTGTCGGCTGGCCTGAGACCCGGACTCGTGACTCAAAAAGCGGACTGTCCGGGCGAATCCCTGACTCCGGACTCGGCTGTCCGAATTCTCACGCGGCGAGTTTGCTTTCCGTCCGATGGAAAGTGAGACGCAAATAACGGAAACAATAACAACAAATAACAAGAATAAAGAACAATAGCGGGAAAAGTTGGTAAACAATACCGGAGCTGTACACACCCCTCCGGGTGACAGAACGATGGCCGACGTCGGTTACCGCGGGCGACAGGCTGCCACGCTCCGAGCCGCTGAACCCAGAACACTGGCGCAGGAAGTGAAGGGCGAGCGCCTGATATCTAAAAATGATTTGTGGTCAGAGGAAGTGATGAGACCGCCGGATCGGCACGACAGCCGGACAGCCAGAAATAACAAAGGTTCAGCAATGGCCGCCCACACGCCTCCCCCTGCACAGGAGGCTCTTCAAGTGGTGTGAGGAATTGACTCGGGTGAGAGGTAAAAAAAGGACTGTCACCCTCCAGCGACTGACCACCCGCCGCCAACA
>NW_017310031.1:33257-34250 GCF_000935625.1 Nanorana parkeri
CCCTCCGCCAACACTCCAGCCACCGACCACCCTCCGCCAACACTCCAGAGACCGACCACCCGCCGCCAACACTCCAGAGACCGACCACCCGCCGCCAACACTCCAGAGACCGACCACCCTCCGCCAACACTCCAGAGACCGACCACCCCCTCCATCCCGCACACCGTAACCGGTGGGGAGGGGGGAAATGCTCTATGTCAGGTCACATGCTCCCCCGTACCCAGGAGGCAGTTGGGTAACTAAGTCTATCCCAGATCTCGGTTACCTAGCAACAAAGTGAATCTAGTTTCAGAGAGGCACACCGCGGCCCCCAGGCCGAGCTCTTCTATCAGCGCAACCACTAAACACGCCGAATGTCCTGACAATGGATTCCGCCGAGTCACGGGATCGCTCCGCCGCGTCTCATCGCGTTTCCTGCGGAGCACGAGGACCGGAATGCGTCCCGGGGAGGAGAATCTCTCAGCAACCAATGAGAGAGCGCCGAGATGGTTACATTGTCATCGTTTCCTTCTTATTTCACATGTTCTTATACATTGTTATTGTTATTCAGCAGAAGGGAAAGGAGCGTCTCACAAAGAACCAATAAGAAGACTCGCCGCGTTCGGATGAGGGATGAGGGGGTGTCGTTCCACCCCTCCCACCCTCACCTTCCACTCCCTAGATGTGGCGGCTGCATTCGTTTTCTTTTTTTTCAGTTTTTTCCCATTATTTCCATTTGGTGATCCTGCCACTAGCACACTTCCTGTCCCATGGTGACAACGGGGAACCCTTCTGCTCTCCTCTTCTCCATAACATAAGGGGAGGGGATTCTGTAGTCCTCAGGAAGGGACGGGGGTTCTGTAGTCCTCAGGAAGAGTCCAGCCTCATACAGACAGTGAATTATAACAATTACCCCCACACACCATCTCCTCCGGACTTTTTCAGCCACTTCCTGTCCTGTTTAGCATGTGCGAAGACCAGGGCCGGCCTTAGGCCTTTAGGCGCCCTGTGCGA
>NW_017310032.1:0-5382 GCF_000935625.1 Nanorana parkeri
GGGTGCAGAGCTCTGTGGGGGTGTGCTGAGCTCTGTGGGGGGCGCACAGAGGGGGGAGCTGACCCGGGTAATACATCTCTGTAATATATAATAAAGCAGACACGCGTATTACATGTTAGGTGTTTATTCGTGGAAGAATCATGTACACCTGCACGCAATGTATTCCGGTTCACGGCGTAGACGGTCAGAATGGAATGGGAGGCGGCCTCATCATCCGGCGATGGGTTGTACCTTCTTCAGGGTTTGCATCCTGCTATGTATTGCTGGTGGTTCTTCCCTCTGCAGCGCTTGGTCCAGCCCGCCCTGTAAGAGAAGACAATGTAATGGAGGCAGAACACAGGCGTCTTTCTACACATCCCCCACCCTTCATCACAGCTCCGCACGGAACATCACGTGAATGGAGGAGAAACGCCTCAGTAATCCCAAATATAAAGCGGAGGAATACGCATCTTCATATATTATTCCTCGCGGCTTCTAAAGGAGAACTATGGGGTCAGGGCTTTTCCCCATAGTTCTCCTTAGGGTAACAGGAGGACACAAACTAGCGTCCTCCCGTCACCCTAAGCTCAGTATATAGGGAGCTGCAGCTCGCGGTATACTGAGACGCCGGAGCTGAAGCGGATCCCGACAACTATGTCTGGATCCGCCCAGCTGCGTGAGTGACAGCTGCCTCTGCCTATCTAGAGGCAGAGCCAGCTGTCCCCGCACTCTGCCTATCTAGAGGCAGAGCCAGGTGTCCCCCCCCCCTCCCCCGTCCGTTCCGCCAGTCAGCGCTGGAGGATCGGAGTGGGGAGGGGGGAATCCAGCCCCTCCCCTGTCATGGCAGAGAGCTGTGACAGGATCGAGAGGTGAGCGAGCGCCGGTATGTGTTCTCTCACCTCCCGATCTACTGAGCCGACCTGTGACAGTCTCATTGTCACAGGTTGGCTAGAACTATGAGGAGGAGTGAAAAGCCCCTCCCCCTCATAGTTCTCCCCGGGGCCTCTGCTGTAGCTGGCGGTGGTTCTACCTGCTGAGCCGCCTTAGAACCTTGGATGGCTCCTTGCCTGATCTCCTGTGTAATCCTCAGGTAAACCTAATTTCTGCTGAACTCTTTGCTCCTCCCTTGAACTTCCTATTTAAGCCACGCCTCTGCAGTTTCTGTTTGCCAGATTATTGTGCTCCTGCCATTATCTTGCTTCCTGCTTCCTCTGTGATACAATCCTCTCATACTGCTCCCCGTGTACCGACCTTTGGTTGCCGATTCACCGACTACTCTCATCATCTTCTGCTTCATACCGGATACCTTTGGCTCCTGATCTCGGCTTGTTCGCTGACTACGCTTCTGCCGGCTCCTCCACTACTACCGTCTGCTTGTGTACTCAACCCGGCCTGTTATACCGCCAATTTGCCTGCTGTTTCAGCTACTGGACTCCGAGCCCGATCCCGGATCGTACAAACAGCAAAAAGTTTCCCCGGCACACTCACCAGCAGGCATGTAAAAAAAACTTGTCTCACCGCTAAGGTTAAAAGCAGAGGTTTAGATACAGCACAGCCGCGCCAAGGCTCCTCTATATAGTGCGGCCCTAACTCTGACCTATGAGAGCCTCCATCTTGGAGCACATGGGGCAGAAGATAAAATTGGGTGCAGGTTTGTCAGGAGGAAGCACATCCTCCCTTAAAGGCACAGGGACACACAAGGGATCCCGCACAGCTGAGACCCCCCCTCCCCATGCGTCACTGCACCAAATCAGTCAAGCCAAACAAATGGCAAACGCACTTATCAGTTCGTCACCAGCCATACAGCGCGGTGCACACGGAAGGGCCCAATACAGTACAAACCACAAAAAGTTTTCCAGGCACACTCGCTAGCCAGCATGCAAAAAAAACCTTCTCTCACCGCTAAGGTCAGTGCGTGCGTTTGCCATTTGTTTTGCTTGACTGATTTGGTACTAAAAATGAACTGCCCCGGATCACATTCCTACCTAAGGCTAAGAGGTCTGTTTTAGCAATTCGCAGAGCCGTTCACCCTGCTAATCTCTGTGAATGTTCGTCGTGTTCGATTAGCGGCAATAAAACGAACGTTATTTGTATATTTTCCTTTTCAGGCTGAATGTAATGTAATACCGCATTGTGACCACTAGATGGAGCTGGTGAGCATACGAAGGAAGCATTCATTCCCTAGGCTCCTCAGCTCCATCTAGTGGCCATAAAGCAGTATTTCCCCCAATGTTACATTTGACCGGAAAATAAACTCTAATGTGCCGCCCCAATGGGGCATAGAAGTTATTTAGATAGAAGTTTTATATAGATTGCTTTCTCTATACCTTTTCCTATGGACGTTTTGTATATCTAGTTCACATGTTGCCATCTAGTGGCCTTTCGTGATATTGCACCTGTTTTTCCTGTATTACCTTCCCTGATATCCCTGAGATCGATGACACAGTTCCTCTGTATGTAAGCCCCACCCTTCTTCTTGTTGGTCAGTACTTCCTGTGTCATGGCCACAGCTAACAGCCACATGTAATCAGGACACATGTACTCTGCATAGTACCCTAGGAAAGGCATCATCTTTTGACCGCACAATACTGAAAACCATCCATCTGCTGTATCCTGTTGTCTGATGTACAGAATAAAGCAATCTTTGTGGACGAACACGGTATTTGGTGAGTTCAGCTATCTGACGAGGATTGTCCGCAGTGATTGTATCTGCTTATACAGGCCAGGCATAGAGGTCTCAGCAAGGGTTAAATCGCTATCACAACAATCGGAGTCAGAATATCTAATGAAAACGTTCTTTTTTGCCGCCATTTATACAAAACGAACGTTCGCAGAGATTCAAAGGACAAACGGTTCTGTAGGTTGTTTTTAAATAGGCCCTCTTAGCGTGCCAAGTACAAGAAGTCCTAGTGCGGGGGATGAAAGATTTCTCGGCCACGTTCATGCCTTACCACGCGTCTAAGTCTTTGATGCGTTTCACGGTCTTCTTAAGGCACATAAAGTCGTCTCTGATGTCGCCATCTAGAAATTCTGGAGAAGAAAATCAAACGGGAAATTATTAACGAGGACATTTTGTCTATTTCAAAGCGACTTCAAAAACATTTAAAAATGGCCGGAGGTACAAAAGTAGAGGGTTTATAGTAGGGACGCACCAATTCCGTTTTTTCGATATCTAGTACGAGTGCCGATACTTTGCTTTCGGTACTCGCCGATGCCGAGTACCGAGTACCGGTGCTTCCGCTGGCACGGAGCTGGCGTCCGGGGCAATCAGGGAGCCGGGGGGTGGATAATGACATTCCGCACCGGCTTTCTGATTGCCCTGGAAGCTGGCTCCATGTTGTCTGGCTGGCTTGATTGTGATTGGCCGGGAAACCGGCTTCCCAGCCAATAAGCATCGAACCGGCTTCTTGGCCAATCAGGAAGATGAGCGGGCGAGTAATGACCCTCCTCCCGGCTTCCTGATTGGCCGCGAAGCCGGCTCCATGCTGATTGGCCCGGAAAGCTGGTTTCCCGGCCAATCGGCATGGAGCCGGCTGTTCGAGAAGTCAGCTTCCCGGCCAATCAGCATGGAGCTGGCTTTCCGGCCAATCAGGGTCATTACTCGCCACCCAGCTTCCTGATGTAATGGGAAGCTGACTCCATGTTCTCCTATATCACTGCCGGTCAGAGGAATATTTCCGGTATCGGGGAAGGTATCGGAGCATTTCGGCGAGTACAAGTACTTGCCCAAATACTCGGTATCGGCACCGATACCAATACTAGTATCGGTATGGGTGCATCCCCAGTTTATAGTGATCAGTTCCAACAACTGTTCCTCTGATCTTGGCTCTGTTCATGACCTACGGCCGTCTGAAGTTTCTTCACATTCAACTTCTGGGAGTGTCAGATGCCCCCGCCGCATGCTGTGGTCCCTTCCGGTGACCCCCTACATCACTGCTGTGTCCTGTGGAAGGAGTAGGGACCCGCAGAAGGAACGACAGCATGCAGTGGGGGGGGGGAATCTGTAATTCATCTGAGGATGTGAAGAGGCCATTGATCTACGAGGTGGTGAAGATCGGAGGAAGGGGCAATGGAACTTTTAGCCAAGCAACATTTTAATGGAGATCTATGAGGTCAGGGCTTTTCCCCATAGTTCTCCTTAGGGTAAAGGGAGGACACAAACTAGCGTCCTCCCGTCACCCTAAGCTCAGTATATAGGGAGCTACAGCTCGCGATATACTGAGACGCCGCAGCCGGAGCGGATCCCGACATCGATGTCGAGATCCGCCCAGCTGCGTGAGTGACAGCTGGCTCTGCCTATGTAGAGACAGAGCCAGCTGTACCCGCCCCCTCCGTTCCGCCAGTCAGCGCTGGCGGATCGGAATGGGGAGCGGGGAATCCAGCCGTGACAGGATCGAGAAGGGAGCGAACGCCGGTATGTGTTCCCTCACCTCCCGATCTACTGAGCCGACCTGTGACAGTCTCATTGTCACAGGTCGGCTAGTACTATGAGGAGGAGTGAAAAGCCCCTCCCCCCCCTCCCTCATAGATCTCCTTTAAGATTTTTCCCCCGAAAAACAAAAGTCACCATCGTGCTTGTTATGGTTTTTAACTTTATAAAATGTTATAAAGAACTATAAGGGGTTCCTGAAGGCTTTTGGGGGATCTGGAATTGTATTTGTAATTAGACGCGTGCGATTCGTTTCGCTCCGAGTCAAAATTCAGACGAATTTCCCGAAATTCAGACACATCCGAATCTGAATTTCGGGAAACCCAATGCAACCGAATGTGTCCGAATCCGCATTTCTGTTTCCGGATTTCGGATCCCGTCCGAATGTCGTTCAAAAGGGAAACTGGATCGGACATGTGACTCATGTGGCCAATCAGATGTGTTTTTCGGTTTAATGCCTCCGAATAGGAACTTTCGTTATGGCAACATGGGCACCATACATATTAGGGACGCGCCGATTACTAGTATTGGTATTGGTGCTGATGCCGAGTATTTGGGACACGTACTCGTACTCGCCCAAATGCTCCGATGCCTAGCCCGATACTTCCGGTATCAGGAAGCCGGGCAGCGAGTCATTACACGCTGCTCGGCTTCCTGATTGGTTGGGAAGAGGGCTCCATGCTCCCTCAGACCCCTGACATTTTCCTTTTGAAATAGAAAAACAGATTGCGGACGCAGAGTCCCCTGCCCATACAGGTGGAGGAGAGCAACGGGGATCCGGGGGGAGAAGCTGGAGCCTGTGCCGCTCCCCTTCTCCCCTTCCCCCTGCCGAGCAGCGGCTATGTCGGCCATGGCAACAGGGGCGAGGGGACGCAGCCAGGCCGATGCTAGCTGCGCCCCCTCTCGGCTGCGCCAGTGCCTCACTCGCCCCATGGTACCTACAGCCCTGCATCGGTGGTCAGTGGAACTTTAAC
>NW_017310032.1:5529-6652 GCF_000935625.1 Nanorana parkeri
CGTTTCCCCCCCTCACAGCCGCTGCGGAGCCGTGTCAGTGACAGCCAGCCGCTGCGGCAGAAGAGGCCGGCGTTCGCAGTGAAGGAGGAGGCGGGGCCCGCCTAAGAGCAACCCCCGCCGCCTCTTACATCACTGGCCCCATACAAAATGTTGCTACGGGGCCCTGTGATTTCTAGTCACGCCCCCTGATAATGACTATTTACTTCCCGGGCGACGAAGGGGAACGGAAGCTGACAAAAGGGAAAAGACCAAAAAGGTATTTACTTACTGGAACACGGAACTCGGCAAGCGTTTTTGGAAGCGACCTTTCCGTTCTTGCAGTGTTGTTTGCTGCTAAGCTGAGACAAGCCGAAACTGTGGCCGCCCTTCAATTTCTTTTTCAACGCGGTATTGTAGTTGCTGACATGCCTGAAAAAACACATCCCTACCAAAAAAAACAAATAAAAGTAAAAAATAAGTAAAATAAAGCAGCAACCCCCCCCCGCCCCCCACCAGGGGCGTAACTACAAATCACAGGGCCCCAGAGCAACATTTTTTATGGGGCCCCGTGATTTCTAGTTATGCCCACCTGAGAGTGACACCATAGACTCTCATAGGCGGCCCGCACGCCATCAGGGGGGTGTCCTAGCCGGGCCCCCCTGTGCCCCGGGCCCCATAGCGGCCTGCCTGGCAATTGTTACACCACTGCACCCCCACCATCCTCAAAATACCCTCAGAGGGATTTTTTCCCCCCACTGACGAGGGACGAACTGCTCATCCCTACCGCTGCTCATCCCTACTTCTGCTCATCCCCATCTCTGCTCATCCCCACCTCTGCTCATCCCCACCTCTGCTCATCCCCACCTCTGCTCATCCCCTACCTCTGCTTATCCCCACCTCTGCTCATCCCTACCTCTGCTCATCCCTACCTCTGCTCATCCCCACCTCTGCTCATCCCTACCTCTGCTCATCCCCACCTCTGCTCATCCCTACCTACCACAAGCAAGTCAAGGTATTTTTCCTTAAAGGAACCTGAAATCATCTGAAACCCCAAACGTGCCCCTTGCTGAAATGCTAAAACAAAACTTCACATTAAAGCCTGTGTGTGTGTGGGGGGGGGGGGGGGGGGGAAATGATACAAAAA
>NW_017310032.1:6740-8757 GCF_000935625.1 Nanorana parkeri
GGATAAAATACTTACCCTTTCCCCAGTGTAAGGCACTAAGCCCCTCTGCGCATGCGCGTGGGAGGACGGACCGGCACTCTGATTACAAGTGTTCTCGTCGACATCGTAAAGAAACAAGTCATTTCTCAGCCGGGCTAAATGTAGAAAGTAAATTACCGCCCGGCGCCCGGAACTCCATGTTCCGGGTGTCGGGTGATTAAAACCTGTGCCGCCCCTCTGCTCAGTGCCGCCCCGGGGCCGGGCCTCGGTGGCCTTGCCAGGGAATCCGGCCCTGGCAGTATATACAATACAGTATATTGGTTCCGAGTACTTACAGCTTGCAGCGCTTATCTTCGCATGTCCGTCCAGTTTCTCTCTCCTGACCATGCGAAGTATCACGCAACGTCTCTCCTCGGGTTGCGGAGGGGTTGGAGCACTTGTGATCATTGGTTCCGGGTTGGTGCTGTTAGGCTCATAGTCCCCTGAACCTGCTGGACCAGCGATTGCGTTGTCTGCTCGCTGACTGTTGTTGTTTAGGGTTGCAGGGGCTGGTACGTAGCTGGACGTCTCTGTATATTCAATGTGCACCATGTGAATGATACAAACGAGTGTAAGAAGATGGCCGCCCATTTCATATCTCAGATTCCTGTTTAGAAACATAAAGTGAAAGCTTAATGTCCGAAAAAAAGAAAACGACGCGTCGGCGAGATCGATAAAGTTATTTTTCTGCAAATGTTCACAAATAATTCCGGACTTTGATTGAGGTCTTCACACTCTCCAAACTGAATTGCATTTAAAACCGAACTTCAGACAGTTGGAAGGACAAGTGTATTATAATTGTACAAAAAGCCGGCCTTCCCTTCCTAGCCCCCTGACCAAACCTAGTCCAGGCCCCTCCTACCCCCCTGACCGAACCTAGTCCAGGCCCCTCCTACCCCCCTGACCGAACGTAGTCCAGGCCCCTCCTACACCCCTGACCGAACCTAGTCCAGGCCCCTCCTACACCCCTGACCAGGCATGTCCCCTACGTCAGAGCGAAATAAGAAATACTCCTATTTTGTACATCTCTGTAGCACGCACGTCACCGTGTGTGTTCCCTTCAACACACTGCAAGTAACAGAAAAATACCTGCTGGTGTACCGGAACTATATTGTGCTCCGATCTTCCTCTTTGACGTGACAACGCTGTGTGTTTTTGGTTCTAAATTCCAAAATATGTGTTGTCAGTCCTGCCTACTCCATTTCTGAGGCATTACGTGGAAGACAGACCTCATCTCCTTCCCCCTCCTCATCTGTATAACCCCTCCTCATAGTTACATAGTTACATAGTATTTGAGGGTGAATAAAGACATTAGTCCATCAAGTCCAACCTATTAGGATCTCATTCTAGGAGTACCTGTAACATCTCCAGTATCCCGCCTCTTATCTATTACCCCTCCTCATGTCCATTACCCCTCCTCCTATCTATAACCCCTCCTCATGTCCATTACCCCTCATCCTATCCCTAGCTCCTCCTTATCTCCATAACCCCTCCTCATCTGCATTACCCCTCCACTTATACATAACTCCTATCTATAAACCCTCCTCGTCTCCATTACCCCACCTCTCTGCATGCTGGCTCCGTCCTCCCACCGCCCCTCCCCTGCTCCTACCTCTCTGCATGCTGGAGCATTGCTGAACCTGGCCCTGGGGCAGCAGGGAGAGTAAATCCGGTCCTGCCTGGAACATCCACCCAACCATGGGTACTGCTATGTTGTGGTGCAGCATACATTTCTACTACAGGTACGAGGTCTGACGTGTCTTTTATATGTGTTTTTGCTTATTTGTAGCACAATAAGAGTATACCTCTTGGCTATTCCATTGTTGGCAGTGACTGAATACATCTTTATCTATAAATATATCTATATATACGTATTATAAATCTATAAAACAATGAACTTTGGCACGATTATAGATGAATATATACAATTCCCATCGATACCAAAACCCGAAGAAGCAAACAGCAAAAAAAACCCCCAATACTCACATTTTCAGTAGAA
>NW_017310032.1:8804-9007 GCF_000935625.1 Nanorana parkeri
GTATCCCAAAAAATCTAAATAAAAGAGATAAGAAAATATCACATTTTTTCAGGTGTGACACCTCGACAATTACTCGTAACCACTTTCTGAAAATCAGTTTAATCTTTAATTTCATTCCATTGATTGATAATAAAGAATGCCATTCAAAAGATTTTAAATATGTACCCCCCCCCCCCTTTTTTTTTACACAGCTGGATCCTCCA
>NW_017310032.1:9870-10272 GCF_000935625.1 Nanorana parkeri
TCTCCATGGGGGGTTGGCGGGGAGGGGGGGTGCATTGCTGAACCTGGCCCTGGGGCAGCAGGGAGAGTAAATCCGGTCCTGCCTGGAACATCCACCCAACCATGGGTACTGCTATGTTGTGGTGCAGCATACATTTCTACTACAGGTACGAGGTCTGACGTGTCTTTTATATGTGTTTTTGCTTATTTGTAGCACAATAAGAGTATACCTCTTGGCTATTCCATTGTTGGCAGTGACTGAATACATCTTTATCTATAAATATATCTATATATACGTATTATAAATCTATAAAACAATGAACTTTGGCACGATTATAGATGAATATATACAATTCCCATCGATACCAAAACCCGAAGAAGCAAACAGCAAAAAAAACCCCCAATACTCACATTTTCAGTAGAA
>NW_017310032.1:10574-10941 GCF_000935625.1 Nanorana parkeri
CAACGTCCTTTCGCCTGGGGGTATTCTAAAGAATTTTGATGAAGGGAACAGCGGCAGTCACCCGTAAAGATAAGGAAAGGACACTATAGGCTAAGTCAACTCTACAACAGAGTATATATCCGGGAAAATCGTCTCCGCTGCCAAAACCAATCTCCAAATGCCAATGGCAGAAATGTGTGACGTTGGCCGAGGACGCGGGGGGGGGATGGGGATTTTGGGTGAGGTCAGCTGCAGTCTATGGACCATAACTGTTTGTCACGTAGGCGGCGGTGCTATGAGGTTTGAGATGCCAAAAGATGTCAGGATGGCCGAAGAAGTGGGGGGGATGGGGATTTTGGGTGAGGTCAGCCTCGCTCTATGGACCATT
>NW_017310032.1:11347-11725 GCF_000935625.1 Nanorana parkeri
GACAGGATCGAGAGGTGAGCGAACGCCGGTATGTGTTCTCTCCCCTCCCGATCTACTGAGCCGACCTGTGACAGTCTCATTGTCACAGGTCGGCTAGAACTATGAGGTGAGTGACAAGCACTCCCCTCATAGTTCACCTTTAACCCTTGCAGAGCAAAGAGTAACCCCACTGCAAGGGTAAGTTTATGAATTTCCCAGAGTTTTTCTTTAAAAAAGCCTATGAGCTCTGAGCTGCACAGCCATCGGAGATCAAGCCAAGTGGGGCTACCCCCATACTGCCAGGGTAGGTTTGTGATTTTCCCAGAGTTCTTCAAGTGTCATGTCATTGTGCTCTTATATTTGCATAAGGGGTGGATCACATGACTTCAAAGAACACTG
>NW_017310032.1:14059-18511 GCF_000935625.1 Nanorana parkeri
GGGGGGGGGGGGGGGGTCAGTGCTTTTTTGGCTACAGTTATCTTTTCAGGTAGCAATGACATTTGTCTGATACATTTGATTGGTGATTGAATACATGAATGTGCGGATAGTTTGGGAGCCTCTATGTGATGGCCATGGATGGAATTAAAGGAGAACTTTGGGGTCAGGGCTTTCCCCCCATAGTTCTCCTAAGGGTAACGGGAGGACACAAACTAGCGTCCTCCCGTCACCCAAAGTGGTCGCTACAGCTCGCGGTATACTGAGACGCCGCAGCTGGGTGACGGATCACGACAATTATGTCTGGATCCGCCCAGCTGCGTGAGTGACAGCTGGCTCTGCCTATCTAGAGACAGAGCCAGCTGTACCCGCCCCCCCCCCCGTCCCCGCCGCCCGTCCGTGCCGGAGGATCGGACAGTCACGGCTCTCTGCCGGCACAGGATCGAGAAGTGAGCGAACGCCGGTATGTGTTCTCTCACCTCCCGATCTACTGAGCCGACCTGTGACAGTCTCATTGTCACAGGTCGGCTAGAACTATGAGGTGAGTGAAAAGCACTCCCCTCATAGTTCTCCTTTAATATTCTGTAGCACCGGAGGAATGGCCTTTGAGATGGATTCTAGAGAGGTGGGTTGGTCAAGTGCTTGGAGAAGGTCCTTTATCAACCAAGAATAAAAGGCCAGACCATTGGATTACGATGTCTGCGCTTCTAGCTGCAACACTTCGTACCATTGGTACGGGACATTCAAGACCTGGAGTAGCGGGAACACTGGGACGCCCGTCTACTTCCATTATCTACCTTCATTTGTACAAGAACTCTTTTCACTACTACTAGCCACTGCCTCATGGGATCCCCCTTGAAGGTGGTGACATGGAATGTCAAAGGACTCAGATCCCCACAAAAGCGGTCACGAATCCTTCGCCACCTTAAAAAGCTTGGAGCAGATATTGCTCTCCTTCAGGAAACGCATCTACAATCAGAAGATTTCTTCCGGATGAAACGCCTATGAGTTGGCACAGTCATAGGGGCCCCTGCAAAGGGATGATCTGCTGGAGTCTTACATTAATACATAAGTCTCTACCGCACACAGTCTCTCATCATCTGGCTGATCTGCAGGACGGTCGCTGGTCTCAGATGACGTTGATTATCGGAAATAGCTCATTGGATATATGGAATGTTTACGCTCCCAATTCTGATAACCAGCCTTTCTGTACGCACCTATTGGAATCTGTCGCCAAACTCCCTTCGAACCACCGGATCATGATTGCAGGAGACTTCAATGCAGTCCCTTCCCCTAGCGAGGACCGGATGGGGGAATCGAGCATCTCTACACGTACAGTCGGCGCTCAAGACAAGCATCTTGCTGCCATGTTACAGGCCAGTGGCTTAATCGATGTGTGGAGATTTTTGCATCCCTTGGAGAGAGATTTTCCTTTTTTTTCACCGGCCCACAATGTCCTATCCCGTATTGACCTCTGCCTGATATCCCCTACTCTGTTGAACAACATCCAATCGGTCACGATTGAGGAAATGCTCATATCGGATCACTCTCCTGTCTCCATCTCTATCCGTAACCTGGATGTGCCAACCAGACCCATCACTTGGAGATTTCCTGCTTATCTTCTACGAGATGACTCTTTCAAGGAAGACCTCAAATCCTGGTGCCATGAGTACTATGATCACAACTCTACACATCTTGATAACCCGGTCTTATTCTGGGAAACAGCTAAGGCTGTTCTCCGTGGTAGAATCCTGGCATTTGTAACTAGACGAAAAAGGTTTACTAAATGGTACATGGCGGCGTGTGCTCTAGCCAGGGAGGCCTACATCTCGTATAAAACCTCCTTGTCCCCACAAGATAGGCTTCACTGGCTACAAGCAAAGCAGCAATGTGACCATTGGGTCCAACAGTATGATCAACAAATAAGATCTGTAAAAGAAATGGAATTGTTTAAATTCGGGAATAAGCCCGGCAGGCTCATGGCGAACTTGGTAAGGGGCCCTCACCCTATATCCCATATACTCCGTCTGGCTGATACGGATGGCAAGATTCATACTGCCCCCCGCAAAGATCTCGGAGATCTTCAGCACCTGTACAGTGCTGATCAGGGTAACTCTCCTGGTGCGGAATCTTTCCTGGGTTCAGTATCCTTGCCGTCCCTATCGGACGATGACCTGATGATGCTTAACTCAGACATCACTCTGCCTGAACTCCAAGCCGTAATTAAACAAGCCTCCCTATCCAAGGCGCTGGGCCCTGATGGTTTATCCTCTGAGTTCTTTAAATTACTCTTGGAGGAGGTCTCTCCACACATTCTTATGCTGTTTAACCATATACTGCATAATAACCAATATCCCCCAACTTCCCATGATGCCTATATATGTTTGCTCCCCAAGAAAGATAAGAATCCACTGTTGCCAGGGTCCTATCGTCCGATTTCTTTATTGAACCAGGATGCAAAGTTTTTATCTAAGATGATGGCTAACAGGTTATCTTGTATATTGCCTAAACTCATTTCTACAGCAAACAGGGGAGCATAAGGAGTTACGCGAAAAAACTTCTAATAAACAATATGATACACCAAACTCCAGGGTTTCGACAAAACTTATCAAAAATCGGAGTGTCCCCTAATTAAGAAATCCCTTTCTCAGAGTTGGTTTAGTAGACAGGTATAACATGTAAATTTAATTAGAAAATTCATTTATTTATAAAGAAACAGGAATGAACGAAAAAAATACATCCATAACAAAACACTAAAATCAATTAAAAAAACTTCCCTTGAACAAACAGTAGTAAATAGTAACACGGAGAATCATCCCTATCCTTCTCTTCCCCCCAACTGTATACGGGAATAAGTGCTGGAACCACGGACATCCAATCTATGTTATTTGCCGATGACATTTTACTTCTTTTGTCGGAACCCAAACAACAACTTCCACGATTGATTCACCACATACAGCACTATGGCACATTTTCTGGCCTTAAGATAAACTTTGACAAGAGTGAACTATTGTTCTTCTCGGAAACAGCAGCGGCTGATGCAATGTCTTGGGCTGCAGCATATAAACTACAAATCAGGAACGATTCCCTAACATATTTGGGAATACGTATTCCCCGCACACTTACAGACCTATACAATATTAACTACTCCCCTATTTTCAAAAAGATCAGGGCTGAGTTGATAACATGGCAAAACCTCCCGCTATCGATGTTAGGCAGATGCCACTTAATAAGAATGATTAGCTTTGCACGACTTCTTTACCCGTTACAAACTCTGCCCCTTCTCCTTAAACACAGAGACATTAGTATGCTTAACACGGCATTCTCAAAGTTCATATGGCAAGGGAAGAAGTCGAGAATTGCCCTTAGGAAACTCCAATTACCCAAATCCGAATTGGGGGCTAATGTACCTAACCGAAGATATTACAACTTAGCCAGCAATTTCCGTTATGTGAGGGACTGGATACATGAGTCCTCTTTTTACACCAATTATGAACTGGAAGCCCAGCTAGTAGCCCCATGGTCTTTAGCGGGCATACTTCACACGCCATTCCAATCACTCCCCCCACACATTAAGCAAAACGTCCTACTAAAAGACACCATAATTACTTGGCGGGAGGTGAGAAAACTAGTGGGACTGAGGGGAGTGGTGTCACCCTAGATGCCTATTACCTCCTCGCCGATATTTCCCCAGGGCAGAGACTCTAATATATTTCATATCTGGAAACGCAAAGGCATACACTCCATTCATGACTCGCTGTCCCCTCAGGGCTCCTGTCTGTCCCAGAACGAACTTTTCAGAACCCATGATATTCCATTTCAACATTTCCTACAATATAAACAAATCTCCTGTTTTATTGCCTCACATCTTTCTCCCCCCCACCCCTGGTACTTCCACACTGACACTTACGCGGTTATTAGCTTTCCCTTCATCTAGGACGTCCCTATCCAACATTCAATTGATACTACGTGACCACGACCAGCAGTCCACGATCCCTACATTCCCGAACTATGTCCGCAAATGGGCCTCTCTATTGGGACAGACTTTGGAGGATACACATGACAGTCTCCTCCAGGGTTGGCAGAACGTGTGTAGGACTGTGGTATGTGAAACGTGGAGGGAACTCCAATTTAAAATAATTCATAGAGCATACTATGCTTTTAATTTTACTCCCTCGTCCCCGTCTGCTGACTGGCTAACTCAATGTCCTAAATGCTCACTAAATCACCCTGACCTCAACCATTTACTTTGGGATTGCCCCTCTATTCAAACGCTGTGGTCTCAGATGTTGACCTACATGAATTCTATCTCCCACAGAAGCAGGCAACCACATCCAGCTCTATGTCTTTTACATGTTACGGACCACAACATGACTGTGACGATTCCCCTCGGGGCCAGGCCGCCCCGGTCCTGCCGGCTTCCATGACGGCCGCTCCGCGTTCCACTGTGGAGCG
>NW_017310032.1:19913-20951 GCF_000935625.1 Nanorana parkeri
AAGATATTACAACTTAGCCAGCAATTTCCGTTATGTGAGGGACTGGATACATGAGTCCTCTTTTTACACCAATTATGAACTGGAAGCCCAGCTAGTAGCCCCATGGTCTTTAGCGGGCATACTTCGCACGCCATTCCAATCACTCCCCCCACACATTAAGCAAAACGTCCTACTAAAAGACACCATAATTACTTGGCGGGAGGCGAGAAACCTAGTGGGACTGAGGGGAGTGGTGTCACCCTAGATGCCTATTACCTCCTCGCCGATATTTCCCCAGGGCAGAGACTCTAATATATTTCATATCTGGAAACGCAAAGGCATACACTCCATTCATGACTCGCTGTCCCCTCAGGGCTCCTGTCTGTCCCAGAACGAACTTTTCAGAACCCATGATATTCCATTTCAACATTTCCTACAATATAAACAAATCTCCTGTTTTATTGCCTCACATCTTTCTCCCCCCCACCCCTGGTACTTCCACACTGACACTTACGCGGTTATTAGCTTTCCCTTCCTCTAGGACGTCCCTATCCAACATTCAATTGATACTACGTGACCACGACCAGCAGTCCACGATCCCTACATTCCCGAACTATGTCCGCAAATGGGCCTCTCTATTGGGACAGACTTTGGAGGATACACATGACAGTCTCCTCCAGGGTTGGCAGAACGTGTGTAGGACTGTGGTATGTGAAACGTGGAGGGAACTCCAATTTAAAATAATTCATAGAGCATACTATGCTTTTAATTTTACTCCCTCGTCCCCGTCTGCTGACTGGCTAACTCAATGTCCTAAATGCTCACTAAATCACCCTGACCTCAACCATTTACTTTGGGATTGCCCCTCTATTCAAACGCTGTGGTCTCAGATGTTGACCTACATGAATTCTATCTCCCACAGAAGCAGGCAACCACATCCAGCTCTATGTCTTTTACATGTTACGGACCACAACATGACTGTGACGATTCCCCTCGGGGCCAGGCCGCCCCGGTCCTGCCGGCTTCCATGACGGCCGCTCCGCGTTCCACTGTGGAGCG
>NW_017310032.1:23652-29579 GCF_000935625.1 Nanorana parkeri
TTCCGGGCCGGCCCCTCCTCCCACATCCCGGGGGCTATTTAAAGCCCCAGCTGAGGCAGCATGGCGTTCAACAATTGGGCTCAGAACGTCTGCTGACTACTGAACCCCGCATCACTGGACTTCGACTCTCCAAAGTGCCTGACCACCATCCAGCTGGACCCACACCCTGAACCACGCTGCTCTGCCACCCCTCCAAACAGCAAGTATCGCTCCACTGGGAGCCTATTTACAAACTGTCAGCTGCCATACCTATACAAGATTGTGCTGCTCTTTACGATTGATACCTGTTTGTGGGGAGAATCTATTGCTTATTGGGACACCAGTATAGTCATACTACATCATCAAGAAACCAATTCCACCTTTGATCCCTATACCATAACCTCAGGTGGTGCCATGAGGAAATAGCCCATTTAATATTTTTGTTCAAACCCTGGCTATGATGCAAGAGTCTCAAACTCCCCCTTAAAGGAGAACTATGACATGAGTGATTTCCACTCACCTCATAGTTCTAGCCGACCTGTGACAATGAGACTGTCACAGGTCGGCTCAGTAGATCGGGAGGTGAGAGAACACATACCGGCGTTCGCTCACCTCTCGATCCTGTCACGGCTCTCTGCCGTGACAGGGGAAGGGGCTGGATTCCCCTCTCCCCGCTCCGATCTGCCAGCGCTGACTGGCGGAACGGATGGGGGAGGGGGCGGGTACAGCTGGCTCTGCCTCTAGATAGGCAGAGCCAGCTGTCACTCACGCAGCTGGGCGGATCCCGTCATCTACGTCGGGATCCGCTCCAGGTGCGGCGTCTCAGTATATAGGGAGCTGTAGCTCGCGGTATACTGAGCTTAGGGTGACGGGAGGACGCTAGTTTGTGTCCTCCCGTTACCCTAAGGAGAACTATGGGGGAAAAAACTGACCCCATAGTTCTCCTTTAAGACTGGGAGTGACGCCTGAGAAGCCAAATATCCATAAAAGCCATCATATCCCCTCCGCAGTTGCGCTCCCGTGCTTTCAGCTTACAGTAGACGTGACAATGACTCCACACTCTTCCCCCCCTGGCTTACTACAAACATCCCATCACTATCAGATATACGTGACATTCTCTTTCGACTTATGCTTATTGAAAAATTAGACACCGAGTTCAACCAGTTATGCACAGAAATTTTTTTTTGCCACCTGGTCTGCATATCTAGTCTCTGAGTCGTCCCAAGATCAACTCAAGGATATCATGACTGCTTTCCGACACACTCACTGGCACCTCACGGCCAAATTGGATGGCTCCCTTGGATCTCTTGACGTTTTATGAGACCAAGCATCTAATACAGAAGAAGAGCCATAAGTACTTTGAGAACATTTTGATATGATTGACCACTTTCAACATACAAGTTCACATGCTATGCCCACGTCTATCCTTTGACATTGCGCAACATGTCCTTTTAGTCCATCTTTATGTCCCCCTCGAATCACATCAAATCCGGCCTTCAGTATCCCTATGGGATTATATACATGATCGCACATCCCTCCTTTTTTCTTCTTTCGCCTCTGTGCTATCTAGCTTCTACTACCGTGTTTCCCCGAAAATAAGACGCTGTCTTATATTTTTTTGGGGCTCAAAAAAACACGCTGGGTCTTATTTTCGGGGGAAGGTCTTATTTTTTATTTTATTTTAATGTACAACAATCCAAAATGAATGCAAATCCAAATTAAATAATCCAAAATGGCATAGTTAAGAATGGGGTTATCAGGTCAATCAGGGGGTGCCTTTCCAAGAGCAATTTGGTAACCAATCGCTGGCCAGAATGAGCGAAGCGCGCTTTCACTATGGATTCCTCACAGGCGGAGTGCATTTGGTATCACTCCGCCTGTGACAGGAGGCGGGGCTATAGAGGAGGCATCGGCTTATGCGGCTCTGCTCCCTCCGCTGCTTCCTCTAGCGCTGGCTTCGTTGGCACCGCTGGTTCTCTCCCGCGGCTCTTCAAGTTTCCTTTTATGCTGCCACCGGCCCTGGGAGGGAAGGTCACAACTAGGTCTTATTTTCGGGGTAGGTTATATATTTTAGCAATTCCCCAAAATAGTACTAGCTCTTATTATCGGGGTAGGTCTTATTTTCAGGGAAACAGGGTATCTATACCTTCTCTCGCTCTTACTTGCCTCCCCTTCCTATAATGTCTGTTACCGAATATAATGTATCTTAGGAGCGAGTGCAGCATCACATAATGTGTTTTACTAATGCATATGCATCGGATCTATTGTCATCCCCAAATATGTCATGTCGATGGGCTTTATTACATAGTATTTATAGAGCGCCAACAGTTTCCGCAGCGCTTTACAATATAAGGAAGACATTACAGTTACAATACAATTCAAGACAAGATGGTAAGGAGGGCCCTGCCCCTGAGGGCTTACAATCTAAAAGGGAGGGAGAAGTGATACATGAGGAGGTAGCTGTGTGGGGAATGAATTATGTGAGAATGTGACTCTTTATTACTTGTTAGCTGCACCAATATCGGTTGTGAAAACTTTAATAAAGATTTATATGCTTAAAAAAAAAATAAAGGCCAGAGTGCAGCCCCCCCCCGCCATCCCCATCCCCCATTTGTTTCCAGTTGCCTGCATATACCTTTCCCTATAGACGTCTTTCATTGGCACCGGTACCCATTATATAGTGGGACCAGGGTAGGCTGATGGGCCGCTGGCAGCGCAGGCTGCGGTACCCAAAAAAGAGGAAGCATGTCTACTACTTCTTGTGCCGTCTTCCATGACAGCTGGCAGCCATTGACGTTTAGAGGATTCATATGATCGGGGCCTCAGTGCTGGAGCCCCATGTCACATCCAAAGGGGGGGGAGGGAGATTAGTGATAATGGTAAATGCACTACAGCCGCCATAATGATGGCTGGGAGCGAGCGGGTCATGATTGAGTTCTGCGGAGATTGCCCCCACTCATAGATGGCAGCATGTGAACCATGAGTAGGAGGTCATGTGACTGGAAGAAAACAGCGGCAGTTGGGTGCAGAAAATGGAACCACCTTGATGCGGAAGGAATCCGGGGGCGTGTTGCAGAGGGGTAAGAAGAGGAACGGAAGGCGGCAATTAAACAATAAACAGCAGCATGTCTCGGCAAAGCAAGGATGCACCTGATAATATTAGGCGTGAGCTCAACCTGAACCTGAGCTCCTCCGAATCACAGAATTGCCATCAGCTGCGGGCTGGGGGCATTGCCCCACCCTGCAGCTGCCAATAAACAAAAGGGGTGGGATGCCCCCGGGGTAGTCACTTAGCCATATTAGGTCATCGTTATACAGCCATGTAGCAATATAAAGGTCAAAGACGTCACAGCATGCCGTCCCTTGGCTTACACGTAGAATGCCCCGGCCGCAGCTGATTAGGAGTCAGCAGGAGTAGGAGCTCCCTTCAGCATTCAGAGGAGCTCAGTCCTAATAGGGACAACGGAACGCCACTTTGCTTAGGGGGTAGGGACTTCTGTGAACGGTCCGACTCCTATGTATTCTGTGAAAAGGAATTGACGCATGCGAACTATGTTACCGGCTACAGAATTTGTATTTGCGTTCAGCTAAGTCAGCGCAAACGACACCGCGGATAAGCAATACAGCCCGGTCCATAATCCACCCTCCCAGCCTTTGATTGGACAGTGAAGGAGCAGCGGCTGACTGGTGAGGTCACCCCTCTGCCCTCCCCTCCTGCGAGTGTGTTCCCTGTGAACAATAAAGTGCTGTTTTGCCCCTAATGCAGCCCGTCCATCTTCCTGGTCTTGCGGAGTAGGGGGGGTGAATGATGCAATCCCTTTCATGAGGTCCCAGGCTGTCATGGACTTGCCCCCCCGGGGGAGGGGCATCATCACGCAGGGGATTATATCAGGACACACTCGGGTACTCATGTTAGCTGAACAGGAAAATACATTTGTTATTTTTTTTGTATTATTGATACATTGTAAACAATTTTTTTAATATGCCCGTGGGATGAAAGTAGAATGTGCGGCTCGGCGGGGCGGTGCTGGCAGTCGGTGGTCCGTTTTTGGACAGCACTGTAATCTCGGGTTGCATGATGACGCCTCCCCCACCCCCAGGGGGCGGATCCCTGACAGCCAGGGAACACCTGAAACGGATTGGACGACACTGGCTGTCATTCAGCCTGGAAGACTGGGGACATCTAGTGGAGGATTAGAGGTACTGCAGAGGGCAGATCTGGATTCAAGTTGAGGGTCAAGCAAAGAAACAAAAAGGAGTTCTCCTTTAAGAGCGGCATAATAGGTCACCTCTGTAGATATATATGGGGAATGATGGAATAATGGCGGCATTGATGCGGTGCTCCGGGAATTCCCCCCCACCCCAGGCTGTTCCGCTGCGGTTTCGTCATCATTGCTGCTGTTGATCTCGCTCTCTGTAATTCATGGCGATGGGTAAACAGCCCCGGGGGCAGCTCGGCTCTCCCTGTACACCGCGTGCGCCCGGCTCAGCCATAGGTGACGTCTCCCCGCTGTGTACTTTGGCAGCCTGGACGCCAATCTGGAGACGGGAAGACGAGTGGAAGCGTCAACAGAAGGTTCACGGACAGGACACGGAGGAGAGTACGAGGGCTGGTTTTCTATCGAAAGCTCCAACTCGTCGAAATCTCCAACTCGTCGAAATCTCCAACTCGTCGAAATCTCCAACTCGTCGAAATCTCCAACCGCCTCACTGCCGGGTACTTTGCAAGTTGGAGATTTTCCGACCAGACGGCGTCAGACTGCAAAACACAAAGACTGCCGGAGCTTCTGTACGGCCGCGCTGTCACCATACTCAACAGGCGGCAAACTCGACGAGCGTTCTGAAAACGCCATGCGCGCCGCAACCGTACGGAGCTCCGGTCTTTCTTCGGGTAGTTGGAGATTTCGATGGGTTGGAGCTTTTCGATAGTCACCGGCAATGAGCTCCATGTACTGACAATGCCACCATTCAGCCCGGACCCGTCAGTACCTTGTATCAATGAATCCCTCATGGGTCACAATACTCAGCAACGGTATCAATAAATCGCAGCGCCGGGGATAGAGAGTGAAACAAGTCAGCGATTGCAGCGACATTTACATTCAGTATAGAGCTGGCGGTGCTTCTGGTCCGACACTAATGGCCAGCATGGTTCAGCCCACTTCCTCTGAGCCCAGGTCATCCTGGCCCCCGCCCCCAGACTGTGACTGGACAGTGAAAGGAGAGGCAGCACATTGGTGAGCCCATCTTTACGCCACTCTGCCCTCTCCTCCTATCAGCGGGCTTCTTGTCGGCACATGCTGTAGATTCTTCTGCTCCAGTTTTGATAAATGCTGCTACTTGATGTGTAAAAGTTTGATCTTCCTGCAGAGTCAGCTGGTTCCCCTGAGCACTGGTCCTGACTTCCTGTTTTAGGGTGGCTCCTTTCCCTTGCAGGGTCCTACGGAGCCACCCTTGTGTGTGCTAGTGAGCTGCGTGTGTCTCCACAAACACATAGGCACAGCAAAGCAAGCCACTCCCCTCCTCCAAGCCACTCCCCTCCTCCAAGCCAGTGGATGGACGGACGCTGCAGGCGGCTCGCTCATGTACAAATGGGCTTTGCTTGTGCAGGGGAAGCCAATAGGATCCCATTAAAGAGGCCCTGTCACCAGACCAGTCATTAAAAAACACGATCTTCTCGTAGAATGATATGTGCGCCTAACGTGTTCTATGCATGTTGTTTGTATGTAAAATGCTCCCATGTGCAGATATCCAACCCGGAGACTGCTGCTGGGCGCTGCCATCTTGGATATGATATCAGCAGCCGCAGCTGTCACTCAAGTCACACTGCTGAGATTTCCTCTTCACGCTGCTTCAATAAACGTCATAAGGGGAGGGGTGGAGGCAGTGGCGGAGCTAAGGAACAAAGGGCCCTGGTGCAAGATTTTTTTTTGGGCCCCCCCCCCCCCCCC
>NW_017310032.1:29814-30630 GCF_000935625.1 Nanorana parkeri
GTGCCTCGCCGGGCCGCCGCGTCACACGTGGGCGTGCCGCGCCGGGCCGCCGCGTCACACGGAGATGTGCCCCGTCGGGCCGCCGCGACACACGGAGGTGTGCGACACCTGCGGGGGTGCGTCTTGACCCTGGGCTGCGGGCTGAGACCCAACATATTCCTTCTGGGATCTCCACTTACTGCACTCTGCCTGTAGTTTTGTGGCGGCTTTCTCTTCTTTAATTAACTCTTTCATATTTGTCTTAGAATCCCGGTATGTTTTCATCTGCTCCTCCTCCTCCACATCGCTGTCTCTACAGCAGACGTCTGCCAGCCACTTGCAGCCTCGCCTGCGAAGTGAATCCAAATTCAGGACTTCACAGACGCTCCTCTTCTCCCGCGTTGGTGGTATGATCCGAGACATGGTCACAGCCGTGAATACGGATCAAAGAATGTAAAAGTAAAAGCCAAGAAAAGTAAAGAAAATAAAAGTAGATAAAAGTGAAAGCAAAGGATAGAGACTGAAAGTAAAGTAGATACAAGTGAAAGCAAAGGATAGAGACTGAAAGTAAAGTAGATAAAAGTGAAAGCAAAGGATAGAGACTGAAAGTAAAGTAGATAAAAGTGAAGCTCTATTTCGGTGACGGCCGCTTTGACGCTCTCCGAGTAAAGTTGGATGGTACGGCGGGACCTCAATAACCAGTGATGGACCTGCCGAGAGATAACGGTGGAGATTTCTGCATGAACTGGCAAATGCGCTACCACAAGGTGTCACACGCTAACGACTCGTACGATATCCGCGGTCATATTTTGGATGACTGGTGGCCTCTGAAGATGT
>NW_017310032.1:31951-32305 GCF_000935625.1 Nanorana parkeri
ATTAAATTTATGTGCATGTCTATCCATAGATTATACATTCAAATATACAATTATTACAAAAACGGCTTATAACTAATATTTTTGTTTAAACCGGGATAGTTCATGGCATTCAAATGGTAAACCCATTTTGTTTCTTGCTGCAGAAGAATTTTATCGCGGTTTCTACCTCGAATGTTCTCTGATGTGTGTTCCAAGATAAATAAACTTTTTTTGCAGCCCTTCAACAGGCCGGGTCAAATCTTTCTGAAATAGGTGTCGAACCACACTTCCTCAACCCTTTCCAGGACCCATTGCAGCTGTCCGAGGGGCTTCAGAAGTCCCGAGCTCTACTTCGGTGACGGCCACTTTGACGCT
>NW_017310033.1:0-626 GCF_000935625.1 Nanorana parkeri
AAAGGAAAGCTAGTACAGAAATAGAGCAAGGTTACATTGACGAGGGTCATGGTGAGGGTGACGGTAGAGAGACTTGTACCAGGGTGACCTTGACCTTTAGGGAGACCATCGTGGACAAAGTATTTGGAGACTGCACAGAAATTACCTGCAAGGAGACTGATAACTGTACAGAGGTGGTCAATGTGGAGACATTGGGGTCTCGTAGCATAGAGGTAACTGGTAGCTTTGTAGAGGGAAAGACTGGAGTGACTTTGTTTAAAGTAAGGGACTGTCGCTGCTGGAAGCATAGACGGAAAAAGATGGAACATATCCAGAAGGACTGTTTAGGCACGTGTGTCCGCTCCTCTGGATCGGAACAAAGGGGGGGATATGTGGCATTGTGAGGCAATACCACGGTGTTAGGTGGCCTCAAAGTCACCCAGGGTTCTCAGCCAGAGGGGCTGAGTGGCTCCAGGAAGACAGTACGTGTACCAGGAGAGAACTGCCTTTTCAGTTCTTTCCAGGTTTTCTGGATCATAGTTGGGATCCTGGAGCCAGGAGATTTCTTAGAGCTCTGGGTGGGATGAAATCTCCATTCCTGGGTCCATGCTTTGGTAGTGGCCAGCACCTGATTGTGTACATGTGTA
>NW_017310033.1:872-1147 GCF_000935625.1 Nanorana parkeri
CCAGAACACGTGCCCCGGGACCACGTAATCGTGTGCAGTTGAACACAGCAGTTGCCCCACGGCCCTATTGGTTTCAATGGGCTTGCATCCACACTGCAATCACAGACAAAATTTACATGTACCTTCTTTTGCGACACACGATTGTGTTCAATTGCACAGGCAGAATTGTGGCAGGAAACTGTGCGATCCGCCCAGCGCGACTGGGGTGCCATTAGCAAATAATGGCACCGCCAATGCGATCGGTGGTGGTGGGCGATTCCGTGACCGTGCAGTAA
>NW_017310033.1:1297-16250 GCF_000935625.1 Nanorana parkeri
GAAAATATCTGGAAGATCTGGGGATAGGGTGACAGGGTTTTTTTTGTTTTTTTTGTTTAAAAAAACAATATGAATGTGCATCCCACTATAAATATGACCTAATCAATTATACTGTAAATACATAAAAATAATTTACTGTAATCAATAAATGGTGAAAATACAAACCACTAATAAATTCATAAACATTAATCAGTGCAAAAAAAAAAGACATTTTCAGCAGTGAGTACAAAACTTTAAGAAATATATAAAATGAGTCCCATTCATGTGTCCTGCCTCTAGATGGTGTGACCTGACCACCACTTAGTCCTGCAGGACCTGCTTTTCCCCTATTAGCTCCAAGTGCAAAACCTCTTCGTCTCCCTTCTGGCCTGCCTGAAATTTTGAACACAGGGCATTGCCTAAATTCAATGTCAGCTATAGCAATGGGGGGTGAATATGATGGTTTGGTGTAAATAAAGTGATATAAAAGCTAAGTTATTTCAAATGCTGATTAAATCACTTATAATGGATTATGCTTCTTGATTAAAAAAAACACAAAGCTAACACATCAGGCTAAGTATCTTTAACTTCACCCGTGTTACTATCATTTTCAAATCTTATTGGACTCAACTGAATTTTTTTTTTTTATTAGGATTCTAATTCTGGTGCTAAAGCTTTGTGATTTAAGCCAATTACAGTTCATGAGACTGGAAAACATCCTCTTTACTGCTCTTATATGAAGTAAACCTATGTTGGCTTCAACTTATGTGTCTTATTGAAGAGTTAAACTGCCTATAGGTGGTGCCAAGTTAGCAAGTGGCCATACTTACCGCACAGACTAGGTCTAAGGAAGTATGTCATTGCATATAGGTATTTATTGGCATTTGAAACAGAACACCTGCACTATGTAGACTGGGCTATGTCATGGACTGGGCAGGACTTTATCCATGGACAATATTTGTTTATAGTTAAGTAGAGCTGAGTAATTTTTACACAGTACAGACTTGAAAAAAGAATGGATGCTGGTAAGATGTATCAAATGCCTTATAGCAACATAGTGAGGGCTTTATTATTGCTTTAATGTTGTCTTCATCTCCAATCTTCATCTTTCCTGGGAGAAAATCCTTCCCATGAGTACCCAGTACATTGAAGTCCAGTTCTCAGTTGGCAGGACTACAGTTCTCATATAATCTTTGCTGAATGTCAGCCAGATAACTGCTCTATTCTAGTGATGAAGAAACCGAGCAAAGTTTGGTTCACTGGACATTTGACAAACGCATGTGGTCAAAAGCATAAGCCAGCATCCTAAGGCAGCTTGTTGACATTCAGCCACCTGCCTGGGAGCTGCCATTTGTGTCAGGAATGGGATGGGAGAGGAGCATCATGGCATGTGTCATCATGTCTTTGGGTGTTGAGGCATTGTTTATCGTGATTTACATTGAATGTAATGCAAGATGTGATTTATGTTGGGTTTACATCGTGGGGCTTTTTAAAAATTAAAATACTTTTTCTACGGTGTTTTGGGGTTTATTTGCTTTGTCAAATAATTCATTGAGCTAATAACAAGAGGTAATATGTAACCCATTTTAATTCACATAGGAAGGGAGCCAGAAACCTGGGGTCCCCTTATTTTAAAGAGGGTTTCTACTAACTTGTCCCCAGCCCCACATCCCCCCGGAATACTCTAATATTCACCTGTCTAGGGATGTTGGGATAAGGCCCTTGTCCCCATCATCTTGGCTGGGGAAAATGTGTAATAATCCACTCAAAAATTATTCCAGCTCTGTTTAGGAGAAACTGACTCTGTCCAGTAACACAGATAAAGTGTAAGTGTTTTTTAAAGAGTCTGACATTGTGCAAAATAAACAGTTGGAGGAATTCATAAAGACTGGAGAAGACAGTGCTGAAGAGAGAAGCTGACTGTTACTATGGACATTTAGCATAACATAGTTTTCTTACCTGTTGATTCTGCCAATAGATCCTATACTCTTCCTCTTCCTTTTAACAGGGCAAGTTGTCCAACAAAAGTTGCAGTTAGTGGGGTTATACCCCCTAAGTGTCTGACATTGTGCAAAATACACAGTTGGAGGAATTCATAAAGACTGGAGAAGACAGTGCTGAAGAGAGAAGCTGGCTGGTTACTATGGACATTTAGCAAAACATAGTTTTCTTACCTGTTGATTCTGCCAATAGATCCTATACTCTTCCTCTTCCTTTTAACAGGGCAAGTTGTCCAACAAAAGTTGCAGTTAGTGGGGTTGGGGTAATCCAATACTATACTGGCAGGAGGTGCTTACAAAACTGTAACTGCTTAAAAAAAGATGTTAACTAAAGTCATGCTTTTTGGATTTTGCTGGAGCATTTGATACAGCACCCCACAAACACTTACAGGGTAATTCACAAAAGGGTGAAGAGTTTGGAGAAGGCAGGAAAAGTGAACAATCTAGGACAACATAGATCAACTAGAAGGTAAGCTGACTCCAAATCAGCTATTTTGACCTAGATTGTTCATTTTTTTTCTGCCTTCTCCAACCTCTTCACTCTTTTGTGAATAAACCTGACAATTTACAATTTAAGGTCTCTTGGCATTGAAGAAATTAAACATACATGGATTGAAATTGGTTTTAGGACCAGACCGAGAGGGTAGTGATAAATGACTCAATTTCTGCATGGTCTAAGGTTGTGAGCAGAGCACCCCAGGGTCCAGTCCTGGGACCAATTATGTGTATCTTGTTTATAAACTATATAGAGGCTGGAATAAATAGCTAGATTTCAGTGTTTGTGGATGTAGAGCAATACCTTCATAACAGCATTGAGAACCACTACAACAAGACCTTGATACAATTAAGGGGTGGGCAGCAATAGGGGCGGTGATATTTAATATTGGAAAAATGTAAAGTTATGCAATTGGGAGCTAGGAACAGGCATGCAAATACACTTTAGGATGTGCTCCTCTGGACCAGGGACAGAGAAAGGTCACAAAAATACTGAGGGAAAGCCTCCTTTTAGTGACAATTACCCCATGGGCAACTATTTTTTTTCAAATGCCTTTTCACAACCATCTCTCCTTTTGGCTCCACATTCCCCTCTCAATGTGCCCCACTCCACCTGCTTTCTCATTCTTTATGTTACAGGACGTTAGCAGTTCACAGGCTCCTCACTGCACCACTCATGGCTCTCCCACATGAACTGCACTCACCCATCTTTCTCTCTCTGGGTTTTCCAGGCTTTAGCATTTCCCAAGGCTGCCAGATCTGGTCAACTCCAGCTCTGCCACCTGCTGCTCTTCATATTCTCAACCTTTCTGCTGCCATTGTAACCTCCTTCCCCCTTGAAATACATTTAGGAACTGTTTCAATAAGGGTTGAGTCACTGACATTGAACAATAATAGATATCTGTAAAGTTGTAAAGTCAGAATAAACACATTTCAATTTTTTGCAGCTTTCATTAAAATATTGCCTTGTGATTTTACAAATGAGGGCCTTGTACAGGCACTTTCTGTTAAAGGGTTACAATGCTTTGTTCCTTTCACTTGTGCTATGGCATTGTCACCCTGTGGTATTGGCTTCCAATGGGGACTACATGTGGTTATTTCAACATACATTAGACAGGCAAGGACCAATGTTGTCACCATCAGGAAACCCCTCCTGATAAATGTCATGCAGCCATCGCTGGAGTGCATGCATGCATACAGGAAATAGCTACAAAGAGACTACAGATGATCAGCAGCCCTAGCCCTACTAAGGATGAAAAAAAGGGTGAAAAGTATTTTTACAAAAAAAATGGCAATAAACTATGAAACACAGTGTTTTAGCAAAGTTGATGTAATTCACCTCATTAGGGTTTTATCTACTTTGCAGCACTGCTAAAAGCCTAAACAAACCTTTTTTTAAACTAAACTGAGTTTAGTTTTAAAAAAGGTTTGCTAAGCTTTGCATCATGCTTAAAAATAATGCTTTTTGAAGACTGTTTGGGATCTTCTAGTAGTACCATAAACCAGCAAGCAGAGTGAAATTCTATCTACAGAGTAGGCTATAGGGTAGAGTTTGCTGTGGCTTCTCCGGTTTGAAATCCCACACAGGTGCACTATCTGCCCTTACTAATTTCATCCAGTAAAGTGAGATTTTGAGACCTTACTTACTTACTTCTTTACAGACAGAGCCAACTACAAGAAAATATACCATATGTGCTGCGGTGTGGACCTGTTTTTATACAGCTCATGTCAACATGAAGATCTACTAAAGCTCCCTATAGAGGGCCTTTTTTTAACCACCTTCCATCCACGGGCATTCCTGAACGGCCAGACGGGCACCTTTTAGGAGCGGGAGGACGCCTTAAGATTTCATGCCCCTCCCCCCGCTCGTGCGCGGTGCCCAGGGCGCACACGCGTGGGGAAACTGTCAACATGTAAATAGCCAGAGATGACTGTTTACATTCAAGCGAACGGGCATCTCTAGAGATGCCCGATTGCTTGTACTAGCTGCGGGTGTGCGCCCCCCCTCCGTCGCCGCCGTCCTCGTTGCCGCCACTGCCGGTCCAAAGATCCGCTGTGTCCAGTGCGGCTGGGACCGGCATGGCGACGCTTTCAGTGGAGATCAAAGGTAGATGAGTACACAAACTCCCTTTGATCTCTTCTCGGTCTCCGAATGCAGGAAGTGATGTATATTACATAATTTCCTGCATTCGGTGTCACTCTCCGGTTACAGATGCCAGTGAGAAGCTGATGAAGCAGATCTCTGCTACATCCGCTTCTCTTGGGGTCCCCAGGTGATATTAGGGGTCTTAGAGACCCCTGATGTCTCCATAAAGAGGACCTGGTATTTGAATTGGCTATCACATTTTGGGTGTGGTTATTTTCTGCGATTTCGTGGGCGTGCCATTTTATAGCTTGACATGTTTGGTGTCTATTTAACCGACGTGACCCCATCTTTTTATATTTTACCAACAAATTAGGGTGATAATAAATGTTTATTAACATTTCATAGAGAAACATTTTTTTTTTAATGTAGGGTACTTTTTTTGTTATATAGTAAAAAATAAAAATGTCAGTGGTGATTAAATACGACCAAAAGAAAGCTCTATCTGTCCCCCAAAAAATGTTGTCAGAATAGAATAGCCAGCAGGGGGGATTCCTCATCCAAGCTGTTAGCATAGATAATGTTTTCTCGTTCAAGCCACAGGGCAAAATGAGGAAAAACTCATAGGAGTCTATTTATAACTATTTATTTATTATAACTATTACTGTATGGAAAGAGGCAAAATATGTAATGTAATACTTCATATTGGCCACTACATGGTGCAAAGGAATATAATAATTAAAGTAACACTAAACTCAGGAGTGACAAAAGTCAGGAGTTAAACCTTAAAAAGGCACTCAAGTACCTTTAACAATTAACAAAAATGTATCTCGTGTCCATCACTCAGCTGTAGATCCTCAAATCATCTCTGAATTCATGCTGACACTGTCCTTCCTTCTGGAGAGTGGCTACTTTTGTTCTCCATGCTCCCTCCATGTGTGTTGTAAAGAAGCCACTACTCCAAGCTCTTGATGGACTGCAATCTAATGTTTAGTTTACCAATCAGTATTGAAGTTATAGTCCATCACGGGTAGCCACCCTCCAGAAGGAAGGACAGTGTCAGCACCAATTCAGAGATGATTTGAGGATCTATAGCCGAGTGATACACAAATAAGATATATTTTTGTTAATAGTTAGGGTACTTGTATACGTTTTTTGAAGGTTAAACTCCCGAGTTCAATGTCACTTTAAGTATTTATTTCCCATGTTCCTCAGCTCCAACTCAAATAAGCTTTAATGAATGTCAAGCTCCAGACTGTGGAATCTTAGAACTGCAGGGAACTGTGTATGCATTACATATGTGTGACATAATACTCCCTAAAATAGCTAACATTTTGCTGTTAAAAACTCACCAGGATTGCTATGCTATGTAGATGCTGCTTCTACAGCATCGCTCCCTCACTGGCTAAAACAATGCAGAATCTCGCTCAGCAAGCTTGAGTAAGGGAGTACCATCTTGATGGTTTAGCCAGTGAGACAGCATTGATACATGTTCTCTTTCCTCTTTTAGTAATCCTTTTGAGGATCAATGTGATATGTGCCTAAACATATGAGGAAATTTTACTTGTGTGGCTACGCTTGTACTTTAACATAAACTGACTACATTGTGTGATCAATCCATTCAGCTTTTTCGCTCTATGCAAAATATATTTTTGTTTTCTGCTTTAAAACAAATCAACCATTATCATTGGTTCAGCTCAATCAGTCATTTCCCTTTATGCAAAATGTATTAATTGCAAATTTCTGTTTAAATACAGAGCAGCCTATAGGTAAAGTTAACTGAAAATAATCAATTCACCCTAATCCAAATTCTAATTTAAAAATGACTCATCTGCTGTGGTTAATTTTTACTTTGTCTTTATTACAATGTACGTATCTTTTTATTTGTTATACTTATTTTAAAGTTTCTAAACTAAGTCAACTAAGCTGTAAGATATGCAATACATAACAAGATAAACTCTCTTTATTTGTAGGTGTCACATCACAAATCACAATGGTGGAGTCTGGTCCTGGGACTGTGAAACCAACAGAGACTCTGGAGCTGACCTGTAAAGTGACTGGAGCCTCCCTCACTGACAGCACTAACATGCTCTGTGTGGACTGGATCCGACAATCTGAAAGGAAACATCTGGAGTGGTTGGGGGCAATATGTTATAATTTAGACCTATATTATGCTAACTCTGTTAAGGGGAGGTTGACTATGTCCAGAGACACAAATAAAAGGGAAGTGTTTTTCAAACTCACTGGAATGAAAATTGAAGAATCCGGCAAATATTATTGTGCAAGAAGAAGCACAGCATAACAAAATAACTAACAACATGTACATGAACTGTTCTACTGCAGGATAATGGAAGTGAAAGCATCTTAAAGTCCACCTTTTGCAAAAAAACAATAAATGCACACACACACATTAATAACAGAAAATAATAAAGAACTCCACCGAGCACCATTTGCATTTAATTTATAAAGTCAATAAGCTCTTCTCCGAAATAACAATTTGTTGACTTATTTAATAAACAGTGTAAGGGCTCATGCACATGGGCGTATTGCAGATGGAAGCACTGGCAAGGGAAGAGAGCCTGAATATTGCAGCACTGGAGGGGATCACTTTGGCAGGTAACTCTGCTATAATGTACTAATATGCTGTGCATACTAGCACAGTATAACTAAAATCTCCCAGGGCTCCCATTTTTAATCTGCTTTGCTTCTGCTTTAATATAGATTGTTTTTGTGTTTGTTTTTGCCCTTCCCGGAATAAAATATGGTCTCTGGCTAATAGTAGCCTGTTCTGCTATATTTGCTGTTAAACATTCTTTGTCATTGCGGGTGGAGGTACATTGCTTTTTCAAGACCACAGACATTTGTTACGTGTTCAACCTTGCCCCCCCTGAGGAAGTCCTGGGTGGAGGTACATTGTTTTTTCAAGACCAGAGACATTTCTCACGTGTGCACCATGCCCCCCCTGAGGAAGTCCTGTGATTGGGAGTAAATGCTTCAGGTGACACCCCCATGTGCCTACATCCGGAACTGGAAGCTGCTTGGACCACATAAGTGTGACACACGGCCCTTCATTGGATGGAGCACATGCATGGAGTGCTAAGCAATACACTTGAACCTCCAATATGAAAGCTACAGCACTCTGGAAGATGCTTCTCTGTGGTGGTGAGCAGTAAGCTTATGGATGAGGTTATGCTCTATTCTTTGCCCTATGAGACATTGCTAACACCAAAAAGCTTAAGCAGCTTTCTGGCCTCTTTTATAAATGATTAGTTTTATTATTATGTTGTGGACACACATGGTCGCAACAAAATAAACCAAACTACCTAATCTCTGCTACTGCCAACTTGTGATTGAACATTGTATATCCTCTGCTTCCTGTCATCAAGCTTCTCTACTATTTAGAGTTTGATTTAGCATAATTTTGCTTTGCTGTTTATACTAAGGGCTTGTTCACACTATCTTCAGTGGATTTTTGTCATTCACAAAAAATGCATGCACAGTGATTCCAATAGTTTTAAATGAAGCTCGTTCACACCAGTGCGTTCAGTTCCACAACTTTCAAAAAAGTAAAGCAGCAAGCTTTTTTTACACTGAAACACACCTGAATGCATGTGAAGGCACAGAAATGCACCAGAATTCGCATAAACACAATTAAGACTCATTTTAAAAATGCACCAGAATGCATGAATGCATATGCGGAAACACATCCGGAATGTGCAGATTACAGTATGAACAATCTTGGACAGGAGAGACACAGTAGACACACATTAGGTGGCGAGGGACTGATTCCACAGATTGCTTTATGGGTGTTTGTACCTGAACGTCTGCTGTTCATACTTGCTGTATAATTGTGACTGGGGGATACAACCATGGTTTATGCTGACAACAATTTAGAATGACTTTGAATAGGAGCTTTTGTTTATCGTTTCAAATCTTTTTAGTTTAATATATCTGAGAACATGTAAAACACGCAGTCGAGCTTGAACATACATATGACTCTTTATTGTGGATAATTATTCTGAAATATCTGGCTGCATTTGTTTAAATCTATTTAGTAATATCATACAATCTGATTGGATGCAGGCATTGTTCAGGTATTTTGAGAGCCAATGGGTTCGACTAGCAAGATACTGAAGCTTGGCCCAGTGGGAGATTCCTCCATCCACACAGTTAAGTGTAGATGAAGGAATCTGTTCCACTTTTTTCATCTGACCAGAGAAAATCTGCAGATAATCTATAGGTGTATGGCCAGCTTTAGAGTTGTAAAGAATTGTCCACCTTCCAATTTGAGAACTTTTGCAGAACCCTGGGTCAGTTGATAACCTCACATGGCTTCCAATACCATTTATATGCTGATGTCATCCAAATCTATCTCTCCGCTCTACTCACGGACATATCATCATGGATGCCACAGTACTTTCTCAAAATTTACCTGTCCAAAACTGAGCTCATCATATTTCCTCTCCTCTATGTCCCCTCCCCTGACTTCTCCATCACAGTCAACAGTGCAACAAACAACCCCTCCCCTCAAGCCTGGGTCCTTGGTTTTATCTTTGATTCTGACCTCTCCTTTTCATAAAGACACCACAAAGCTTCTAATTCACTCTCTTGTGATCTCTTGCCTTGACTATTGTAACTCCCTTCTTGTTGGCTACCACTACACAAGCTATCATCCTTTTAGTCTCTCATGAATGCTGTTGCCAAACTCATCCACCCTACCAGCCGTTCACTGTTCGCTGCCCCGTCTGCAAATCCCTCCACTGGCTGCCAATTGCCCAACAAATAAAATTCAAAATACCAACACCAACATAGAAAGCCATCTACAACTCTGCCCCAAACCACATCACGAATCTCGCTCAAACCGTCCTCTCTGCTCCTCTCAAGACCTCCTGCTCTTTAGCTCCCTCGACATCTCCTCCCACGCTTGCCTCCAGAGCCTCTCTCATCCTCTGGAACTCCCTATCCCAATCTGTCTGTTTATCTCCTACTCTGTCCACCTTACACTGAGTGTTTTGTAGCACGTTTTCTGCTCAAAAATCGCTCAAATATGAAGCTCAATGTAGCTCTTCCAATGCACTTCAACGGAAATGTTCAGATCTTGAAGCTCAATGTCGCCTTTAGCTTGTAGCTGAAGCTTGTAGCTCGAAAATGAGCAATTTTTTGGCGGATATCATGCTTCTTGGCCCCAATAGACTTCAATGGTGTAGCTCAATTTCGCTCATTAGCCGCGTTTTTGCGCGACAATGTAATGCGATGCCGCGCTACACAAGTGTCACTTTTGCCCAGAAATTACACTCTCCACAGAAGCAGAAAACAGGAGAAGGAATTATGTCACATCAAAGAACGCTTTTGGTTGGATACAGCCCAATGTAGCAGCTACAAAGTCTCTGTGGTAAAATGCCAAAAGAAGCGCTACGTAGCGCGTCAAAATATGCACCGTAGCTCAAAGATGCTCGATGAGGCTCAATGTTGCTCAAAGTCGCTCTGCTCAAATATGCCCAGAAAAAGCACTTCTTTTGTTGTAGCTCAGTGTGAATGGGGTTTTAGGTGATCCTTGAAAACTCATCTCTTCAGAGAATCCTGTCCCACCTCAACATCATATCTATCCCTTTACTTCTTCCATCAGCTCATCCCACACAATTTTTACCTTTGGTATCACTTGTCCCACCTACTAGATTGTAAGCTCTTACAAGCAGGGCACTCTTAACCATTCTCCATTGAAATTGTATTGTAACTGTACTGTCTGCTTCCATTTTGAAATGGATTGCACCAACTAATCACTTGTACAAAATGAGCTGGCGCTTTCCTGCTCTACATTTAGCTCTGCTTGCCCAAAGCAGGGCTAAATGTAGAAGAAAACTACCAGCCCAATGCCGGAACTGCATGTCCCAGGCGTCGGGCAATAGGAATCCCACACCCCTGTTGCCCCTCTACTCCCTAGCTCCCCGAGGCTGGGCCTCAGTGGCCTTGTGGGGAATTCGGTTCTGCCTCTGTGAAAAGGCAAAACACTGCAATACCCATAACACAGGTCTGCGACTTAAAAGTTGTTTGATTATTTTCATCTAATTTCCATGTATTTTGGTGTGCTGAAAACAATTAAATATTGACAAAACTCCTAGACATCATGATTTGCCACAACATGCAAAATTGTCTTCAAACATATCATTTTTTTTTTAAATGTATTTTTTGTATATTATGGGTTTTTAACCAAATTTAAAGTCCAAATTACTATTAATTAATTCACATAAGTGCATTTAAGATATAAAATGCCAAAAAAAACTTAAAGTGTTTGTCCGAGTTATGTAAAAAAAAATAGCATTGTAAATCTGATGGTCAGCAATATATACATAAGCTAAGCAAGTTTTAAGTCTGTTCTTCTAATGGTAAAAGGGGTTAATCTTTCCTGAAGAATCCAGTGGGAGGGAGACACAGGGCAGATAGCAACAGCTCCGGTCAGTGCAGGGTGTGTGGCCAGCACTGGGACGTCTCGTGTACAGACACAGAGCTGCTCTCTCCTGCATGCCACACTTGTGGACGAATCATCATCAGGTTCTTGGTTCTAGGCTGTTCACACTTTTTCATTGCAATTCGTGCTAGCTCGTCATTCTTCAACCGTTATGTTATGGCTCCGCAAAAGTGTATTAATTCGACAGACAGTTTCTGTTTCATCTGTGGTGAATATACAGTGTTGAAGCAACAGCAGAATATTACAGACTTTGTGAAAAAAGTATACTTTGCATACTTTGGACTAAAAATTGGCGATCAAGATAAAGTTTGGGCGCCTCATAAAGTGTGCAAACGGTGTGTTGAGGACCTCCGAAACGGGTTCAAGGGTAAGAAAAAAATCTTTCCATTATGGGATTCCTATGGTATGGCGAGAGCAAAAGAACCATAGTGATGACTGTTACTTTTGTTCATGCGATGTCAAAGTGTTTAATTCCAAATGGAAGTATTCCATTTCATACCCCAATCTTCACTCAGCAATTCGTCCCATCCCCCATGGCACAGATATACCAGTACCCAAGACCCCTGCTACCTTGTAAGAGATACCTAGCTCTGATGAAGGTGAAGTCATACCTGAACCAGATGACGAATCAAGTTCTGACTTTGAAGATGATACAAGACCAAAATTGTTTTTTCAGGAGGAGATGAATGATTTGGTAAGAGACTTGAATCTTCCCAAAGATGCCGCTGAGTTACTCGCATCAAGGCTGAAAAGCAGGAATTTATTGTTGCCAGGAGTGTCATCTTCATGGTTCAGACATCGTGAAAAGGAGTTCGTTCCTTACTTCGCCCAGGAAGACAAGTTGGTTTATTGCATCGATGAATTGGCTGCTGGAAGTGTGCTGATTTCCCTCCAATCAATGTGTGGAGACTTGCCGTGCTGGTCTTGGGCCTGCACAGGGGACAGCAGAGCCCTGAGTAGTGGTGGTGGGGGGGCACATACAAGCGATCAGGCGGCTATATAGCTGCTTTAGCAGCTGTGATCTTGGTATAAATGCTTTAGGACAGCAATGTTTATAAGCGTATGGCGGTTCTGAAGCAGTTAATGAATGTCAAGCTTCAGACTGTGCCATCTTAAAGCTGCAGGGAACTGTGTCTGCATTACATGTGTGTGCCATGGAAGTCCTTAAATTAATAAAAAATAAATTGGACACAGCAAACAAAGCTATGCTAACGCTACCAAAGTCCGTTTTATATTCCCGCTATGGGCCATGCCACATCAGCAAACCTATTGCTGGTAGCAACTCACCAGCAGGAAAATAGCTATAGAAAGTACTCACCTGCTTCTACAGCATTGCTCCCTCACTGGCTAAAACAATGCAGAATCTTGCTCATTAGCAGGGGAAGAGTGAAAGAGTACCATCTTGATGGTTCAGCCAGTGAGGCAGCAATGTCATTAGAGCAGGTAAATCTTCTCTCTGCTCCCTTAGCAATTCTATTGTGGATCACTTATGCAATATGTGCCTAAACATATGGGGAAATTTTACTTGTGTGGGTAAACAAATCAACTATTGTCATTGGTTCAACTCATCCAGTCATTTCCCTTTATGCAAAATATATTTATTGTAAATTTCTGTTTAAATACAGAGCAGCCTGTAGGAAAAGTTAACTGAAAATAATCAATTCACCCTAATCCAAAGCTCTAATCTAGACGCACATTGAACTTGTCTTTAGTTCAATGTGCGTCTTCTTTTTATTTGTTATACTTCTTTAAAAGTAAACCAAATTAACTAATCCATAAGATGTAATATATAACAAGATAAACTCTCTTTATTTGCAGATGTCACGTCACAAATCACAATGGTGGAGTCTGGTCCTGGGACTGTGAAACCAACAAAGACTCTGGAGCTGACCTGTAAAGTGTCCAAAGCCTCCCTCACTGACAGCACTAACATGTACTGTGTGGACTGGATCCGACAATCTGAAAGGAAACAGATGGAGTGGTTGGGGGTAATATGTCATAATGCCAATACAGCTTATGCCACTTCTGTTCAGGGACGACTGACACTATCCAGAGATACAAATAAAGGGGAAGTATTTTCTAAACTCACTGGAATGAAGAATGAAGAATCCGGGAAATATTATTGTGCAAGAAGAAGCACAGTGTAGCAAAATAATTGAAAGCATGTACATGAACTGCTTTACAGCAGAACAATCAAAGTGGGGGCATCTTACAGGCATAGTCCACCTTCTGCAAAAAAAGCAATACATTCACATACATTAATAAAAGAAAAATGCATTGGATCCTGCAAAGCATTGCAACTGTGAATAGGGGATTGTGGATGCAAATTCTATAGATACTGCAGACTGCTACTCCCAGTCCTTGACTGTACTGAGTTACACACTCTCAGGGGGTTGCTCACTAAAGAGCCAAAGGATGTAGCCAAATGTTCAGCTAATCCTTCAGCTCGCTGTGACTGCAGCAACCCTTTGGTTCAGCTGCACCGGAGGGCTGCTGTACGCGGTATTCCCAATAGCGCAAACAACAGCTAAAGGCAGCTGAAGCACACAGCTGAGCCAAACGCACATGCTTTGGCTCGGCAAAGCTAAACACACAGCCAGAGCGGGGAGAGAGGTCCGGCGAAGTCGAATTAATTTGTAGGGCAACCCCACGCTTTTTTTTTTTACCCTAAAGGGTCTGGTAGAAATTGAGGAGAGGAACTGCACACATTTTTGTTTTTTTTACAATTAAATTTTTCATTCTGTTTGCTACTTCTGACCGAGCAATTCACTCTCTGCTGTTCGGCCCCTTGGAGAATAGGGGTGAACAGCATGGACTGAAGTGCTGAATGTTCACCTCAGCTGATCCAGATGTTGCATCGGCTGAGGAAAACGGGTTATTCCTTTTGATATTTTAGGGGGGCACCCAGATGCAGATAAGCCCCACTGTCTGCAGACCCCCACAACCACCGGGCCAGGGTTTTGGGGAAGAGGCCTTTGTGCTCATTGACATGCGGACAAGGTGCTTTTCTAGGGGGTCCCCCATGGCAAACCACCATCCCCATGTCAAGAGCATGTGGCCTGGTATGGTGCAGAAGGGGGGGCACATGCTCATGCCCCCCCCCCCTTCCTGCTCTGCCAGGCTGCTGCTTAGATCAAGGGATTTTAGGGGGGACCCTACTCTTATTGTTTTTTTGGCTTTGGGGTTCCCCATAAAAATCCTACCAACCCTAAATTGTCTGGTGTGAATTAGGGGGAACCCCACTTTTTTATTGTTTCTATAGGCTGTCAAAAGTTTAAAGAATCATTTAACTTTTTTTTCTAATGTTACTTTGCTGCCACGAAAATTAGTTCATAATTATTTACCGTATGCGCAATTAATGAAAAATTTGGATTCGTCCGAATCTCGAAACTAATTGACTTGGACCCCAAACCCGAAAAAAAAAATTACGAAAAATACGAACCAAATGTCTGGCACTCTTCTCAGAGTCAAGGATACTTTAAGTTCTGATTTAGAGCATAGAGATAAGCTTAATGATTTTGAAGATCGTTTTCTAATAAAAGAAACAGTGCAGGAAGAAAATACAGAATAAAGATGTTACAAAAAGAGACAAACATAACAGTAAAATAACAAGGAATACAAGTCCAATTCAATGCACAGAAGATGGATCTAGATTAGGCTGTCTTAGAGTAAGGCAAAGGGTTGGTCCTTGCTGAGACTTCTTCCTGATGGTCAAGTGAGAGCCTTTCTCTTGATGTTAATCGAGAGCTACTTACTGCACTGCCACTTTTGTCAGTCCTCTAGGGGGTTTCCCTGAGCGACCCACTAGCCCAATCCAGAAGACGCAGGGAGTATGAGTAGGAGGGATGAGAATTTTATGACTTTCTCCTCTGTCCCTCCAAACTGCTAGTTCCATAACTATCAATATAGTTTAATATTCTTACATGTTAG
>NW_017310033.1:16288-22187 GCF_000935625.1 Nanorana parkeri
CTGGAGGCCAATCTTGTCATTATCAGTGCCAGGCCCCCTTGTGTTGAACTAGATCTGTCAAATGTTAATTGATTGGTGATCTGCATTTAGCTTGGCTGACTTTCATTAGAGTTTTATGAGACCCCCTCATAAACAGCTAGGCCAAGCATAAAGAACTGGAACATTTAGTGGGTTATTGTAAAAGCTAGAGAGATCAAGAGGCAGATTAGCAGATATCTGTTTGGTTTGGAATATTGAGATGGCCTTAACAAAATTTAACCCATTGGTGTCATGGTAGCCTGTTGTGAATTGAACTAGGTGTGATAAGTTTCAGCAAAATAAGGTAAAGATTGACTATCCAAATAAATATTCAGGTGCTACGGCCTCATTACCATCACACCTATTACATTCTGTCAAGGTAACAATCGACAACTGGACAACTAGAGGTGAGGAATCTACCCAGCAGGGACATAGATATAAAAATATTATAAATCATTCTTAGTAATGTTTAGAAATGTCACCGTACTACACAAAGTTCTCTATAACCAAGCCCTTCCTATGCTTCTTCTATCTTTGTATTATCTGTTGTTTCTTCCTGATACTCCTCTCGTGCAATTATGTGACAGCTTGTAGACCAGAGAACACATTTCTATTAGTGGCAAATTCTTGTAGTACTTCTCATATTCTAATATATAAACATAGGAAATAAAGCTTTTCCTTCTCTTATAGTATGATTTGAGCTTTTTGTAATTTTAAAACGCATATTGCACTCACATTTTATCAATGTTTTCTTATTGTATCTCTCACACAACATTTCTAGTGTCTTCCTAATGTTCTCCTCCGTTCTAGATTACAGCAGACACCTAGACACCTACTGGATATGTGCGTTATTCAAGAGCTTCCAATATTCTTTTATTCATTTTGATATTGATGAGGATAAATTGTTATGCATTTTAAAGATCAAATGTGCTACAAATGGTAGTATACATTCAGCCAAATAAATGGATCTATTAGAACACACAAAAATTATTCCACAAAAAACATTAAAAAGGTTATTCACTTACCTGCCGAAGGATTAGCCGTAGCTTCGGCTGATCCTTCGGCTGAATGTAATGTCATCGCTAGCTCAGCCCAATTGTTTATATTTTGCCCGCATCTGTCAGAATGTCGTTCTAACCAGTTGAGTTGAATGTATGGTTGTATTGTTCAATACAAGTTTAAATAAACCCTTTTAATGTATGGTCAACATTTCTATTTTACAGGTCTTCCTTCAGAGGAACAAAATTCCATGTGTAAAATAGTTTGTTACTGAAAAGTTGAAGTTATTATTGTTGGCCCTGTTGTGAACCCTTTTTTAAAATTGCTCTTCTGCCTTTGTGACAATTTGAGCAAGTTTGTGGGTGTGTGTGTATATGGTACATGCCTCACAAACTGTTAAGATATTTTATTTCTATTCATCTTTTTCACAGCAAGCATCTCTTGCAATGGCCATTAGCAATGTCAGATGAGTGAGCAACCCTGACATTGGGCACTTTAAAGTAACAATGCTCACTATACTGATAGAAGTCAAAACATAAATATGATTCACCAATAAGAAAAAAATCTGATGATTGCAGCAACCATCTAATGTTAATAAACTAAATGGAGTAATAAACACTATCAATACTGTGGGAGAAAGGTGGTTTATGGTAAGAAATGTTTTATAACATGGAGCAGCAGATTAACATTTGTATTCCTGCAGCTAGCTGATCATTCAGCAGAGGTTGTTAGGATGTGATAGATTCATGCATGCAACCGGCTTGAGTTCTTTAAGGTTTCTAGGCAATGGAATGACAACAAAGGAAAAGCCGCCAGTAAACAACAAGAAAAGCCCTTGTGTGATCAGTAGAAGGCCAAGGGATCTGAAAAGCCATCATACCTGTTGTTTCTCTCCAAAATACAGCAGAAAATGCAATAATAACATATATTATACAAAGCTGCTTATCCAAGGCACATGATCAAATATACCAGTGAAAACTAAGATCAGCAAGTAAATTGTTCTGAATAAAGTACAGTCAAACCACATGCAGTTTTTCATTTTACCATTTCTTTTCTATGCCGCCAATAACATTAAATGCGTTCAGGCCAATGCCTCTAATTAATGCATCACCGCGATATTGTATTGTGACATGACCACATAGAAATGAATTGATTTATTTTCCCTACTCCTGCAGTAAACCTGATTCATTACACTCCAAGAAACCGCACATATGAGAACAAGTCTTAACGGCAACTGAACTTCAAATGTTCAGGGAAAAGCGATGTGAAAACTGTATGGCGTATAGCCTTGCAAAATCATGTAATCATGATCTGGGCTCTGTACAAGACACACATTCACTCTGTTGTTACTATACTTGATCACGTGGTGAATCCCCCTCTTTCACATCAGAATCCCCCTCTTTAACATCAGAGCCCCCCTCTTTCACATCAGAAGGTGCTACGGCCTCATTACCATCACACCTATTACATTCTGTCAAGGTAACAATCGACAACTGGACAACTAGAGGTGAGGAATCTACCCAGCAGGGACATAGATATAAAAATATTATAAATCATTCTTAGTAATGTTTAGAAATGTCACCGTACTACACAAAGTTCTCTATAACCAAGCCCTTCCTATGCTTCTTCTATCTTTGTATTATCTGTTGTTTCTTCCTGATACTCCTCTCGTGCAATTATGTGACAGCTTGTAGACCAGAGAACACATTTCTATTAGTGGCAAATTCTTGTAGTACTTCTCATATTCTAATATATAAACATAGGAAATAAAGCTTTTCCTTCTCTTATAGTATGCTTTGAGGTTTTTGTAATTTTAAAACGCATATTTCACTCACATTTTATCAATGTTTTCTTATTGTATCTCTCACACAACATTTCTAGTGTCTTCCTAATGTTCTCCTCCGTTCTAGATTACAGCAGACACCTAGACACCTACTGGATATGTGCGTTATTCAAGAGCTTCCAATATTCTTTTATTCATTTTGATATTGATGAGGATAAATTGTTATGCATTTTAAAGATCAAATGTGCTACAAATGGTAGTATACATTCAGCCAAATAAATGGATCTATTAGAACACACAAAAATTATTCCACAAAAAACATTAAAAAGGTTATTCACTTACCTGCCGAAGGATTAGCCGTAGCTTCGGCTGATCCTTCGGCTGAATGTAATGTCATCGCTAGCTCAGCCCAATTGTTTATATTTTGCCCGCATCTGTCAGAATGTCGTTCTAACCAGTTGAGTTGAATGTATGGTTGTATTGTTCAATACAAGTTTAAATAAACCCTTTTAATGTATGGTCAACATTTCTATTTTACAGGTCTTCCTTCAGAGGAACAAAATTCCATGTGTAAAATAGTTTGTTACTGAAAAGTTGAAGTTATTATTGTTGGCCCTGTTGTGAACCCTTTTTTAAAATTGCTCTTCTGCCTTTGTGACAATTTGAGCAAGTTTGTGGGTGTGTGTGTATATGGTACATGCCTCACAAACTGTTAAGATATTTTATTTCTATTCATCTTTTTCACAGCAAGCATCTCTTGCAATGGCCATTAGCAATGTCAGATGAGTGAGCAACCCTGACATTGGGCACTTTAAAGTAACAATGCTCACTATACTGATAGAAGTCAAAACATAAATATGATTCACCAATAAGAAAAAAATCTGATGATTGCAGCAACCATCTAATGTTAATAAACTAAATGGAGTAATAAACACTATCAATACTGTGGGAGAAAGGTGGTTTATGGTAAGAAATGTTTTATAACATGGAGCAGCAGATTAACATTTGTATTCCTGCAGCTAGCGGATCATTCAGCAGAGGTTGTTAGGATGTGATAGATTCATGCATGCAACCGGCTTGAGTTCTTTAAGGTTTCTAGGCAATGGAATGACAACAAAGGAAAAGCCGCCAGTAAACAACAAGAAAAGCCCTTGTGTGATCAGTAGAAGGCCAAGGGATCTGAAAAGCCATCATACCTGTTGTTTCTCTCCAAAATACAGCAGAAAATGCAATAATAACATATATTATACAAAGCTGCTTATCCAAGGCACATGATCAAATATACCAGTGAAAACTAAGATCAGCAAGTAAATTGTTCTGAATAAAGTACAGTCAAACCACATGCAGTTTTTCATGTTACCATTTCTTTTCTATGCCGCCAATAACATTAAATGCGTTCAGGCCAATGCCTCTAATTAATGCATCACCGCGATATTGTATTGTGACATGACCACATAGAAATGAATTGATTTATTTTCCCTACTCCTGCAGTAAACCTGATTCATTACACTCCAAGAAACCGCACATATGAGAACAAGTCTTAACGGCAACTGAACTTCAAATGTTCAGGGAAAAGCGATGTGAAAACTGTATGGCGTATAGCCTTGCAAAATCATGTAATCATGATCTGGGCTCTGTACAAGACACACATTCACTCTGTTGTTACTATACTTGATCACGTGGTGAATCCCCCTCTTTCACATCAGAATCCCCCTCTTTAACATCAGAGCCCCCCTCTTTCACATCAGAATCCCCCTCTTTAACATCAGAGCCCCCCTTTTTCACATCAAAGTCCCCCTCTTTCACATCAGAATCCCCCTCTTTCACATCAAAGTCCCCCTCTTTCAAATCAAAGCCCCCCTCTTTCACATCAGAATCCCCCTCTTTAACATCAGAGCCCCCCTTTTTCACATCAAAGTCCCCCTCTTTCACATCAGAATCCCCCTCTTTCACATCAAACTCCCCCTCTTTCAAATCAAAGCCCCCCTCTTTCACATCAGAATCCCCTTCTTTTACACCAAAATCCCCCTCTTTCGCATAAGAGGCATGACACTGTTTGGAAATTTTGAGCCAGAAGGTACCCTACGGTGCCACGCCACACTGGTTGAGAAAGACTGATCTAACCTCACAAAGCATGGATAAGTGGTGATACAATCATTCTTTGTTTACAAATCAGTTTTTACTTTCAGACACTTTTTTTGCAACATGGTAATGAAGTATTAAAAAGAGAATGTTGCATCTTTAATAACCATGGCATGGATATATTTGAGAAGAAAATCAACCTGTATTGGGGACCTTTTTTGTAATGTTAAATCTTTCTTCTCTGGTAAAATGAATGTAAAGAAGTTGTACTAGCATTGTTTACTGTTCCAGGCGAACCCACCAAGACAGTGATATGTTAATTAAACTTTTGTTCAATGGCAGGGTGGGTGTGTGTGTGTTCCAAAAGCAATAAGTTTTTTTTAATTGTTTTCTGTTTTTGTATTGAGTTTCAGTTTTAAGGGAAATTCTTACTTTTTGCTGAATTTCAATATACAGTATATATAGCAAGACTAATTTGAACGGTGAAGTTTTGTGTAAAGAGTAAATTTTGAATGTTTGGGCATATTTTTTTTGTTTCTTGAGGGCAATTCATGCCCCCTCCGCCATTGTTTTGGGTTTTACAGCATGAGCAACAGTATCGCATTACTGTTGATTTTGAGGTAGAAAAGAAATTATTTGGTTTTAAAACTTTCTTTTTATATTTACTTTCCTGAGGCGGATTGCGCAAGCGAGAGCAACACACTTTTTGTTTAGAGTTGAGTTGCGCAGCGAATAGTCAATTTTATCAGGAGTTTAATTGTGTGACTACTGAGACATCGTACAACCAGTAAGTAGACAGCAGAAGGCTATCCCCATTAACAAATGTAGTGAGAGAAGCCACATTGTACTGTAGAGAAAGCGGACGTAAATGTGCTGTGCAGTTTAGTCTGGCGACGCAGTGTAGGGGTCATATAGCGGATATGGTTGCGTATGCATACACTGTGAGGGGTAGAGACATAATTCGGAGGGGTGATCTGTGGTTGTTGCATGGTTACAGAGGTACTCCGTGAGTACAAC
>NW_017310033.1:23252-32160 GCF_000935625.1 Nanorana parkeri
ATCCCCATGAACAACTGTAGTGAGAGAAGCCACATTGTACTGTAGAGAAAGCGGGCGTAAATGTGCTGTGCAGTTTAGTCTGGCGACGCAGTGTAGGGGTCATACAGCAGATACGGTTGCTTATGCATACACTGTGAGGGGTAGAGACATAATTCGGAGGGGTGATCTGTGGTTGTTGCATAGTTACAGAGGTACTCCGTGGGTACAACAAGCCATAGTACATCGCCTCAATTAGGGTTTCTAGTTGGGGGACTATAGTGGTTGTAGTCCGCCAGTCCACTGCAGAACAAAGACACCGGGCGGTGCTCGCCTAAATTTGGTGCACGGGTTTCCCTGGATGCAGGGGTAAGACTAGAGTCGATTAATCGCCATGGGCAATGGGCCGTCCATGCAAGGGAAGGAAAGTGAGGCTTCCCACAGTCAGACGGTTGCACAAGTACATGAAGTCTAGTTTTCGGGGTTTAGGCCATGAAACCTCTTAAAGAATGGTATAAATGTCAGAGGGTACCGCTTGGGGTATCCCTCAGGAAGGATGTAGCTCAGTTATGGCTTCAGCAGTCTGAAATGGTAAATCGGCAGGGCATACAGAGGGTGGTTCCAGTCCGGAGGAATCGCATTCTGTGGACCTAGTCCGAGGGGGATAGCCATGATCAGTGATCCAGTGTCCAAAACGGAAGAGGCTCTTTCTGGGCTGACTCTGCTGAAGCAGGCTGGATCTACCAACACGGGATCTGTTGTAGTTTTTTTTTTCCCCCAGATGTCTCTGTTGTCACCAATGCAATTTTCTCTCTTTCTCTCTCACTCTCATCCTCTTTCTCTCTCTCTCTCCACCTAAGAGTGTAACCTGGAGACGATGCACCATGTTGAATCCAGCTTCTCTTCTTCCTGTTTGTGAGGAAGAAGACAAGGGGGGAGATAATGGTGTGAAAAATGACAATTTTCCAACTTTTTCTAACCTATCAATTTTCCAACCTAGTAGGGAATCACGTCGAGAACCATCACGACTTTTCTTTGACGGTAATTGGGTGAGATTTTTGCAAACATCATGTCCTGAATGTCTCACTGTAGCCCTTTATTCCATCAGAGGCAACCCCACGGATCATCACCCTACGTCCACCACCGGGTTCAGGAGTCTCTCCCAGACCCAGGCTCAATAACTAGTGTTCTTTTTAGTCAACCAGGTGATTGTGACGTGCTAAAGAAACATCCAAGGACGGGACTAGAGCCGAGATATCTTGGGCATTCCAGGTGCTGCTGATGACGCCAACCTCTCTGAAGTTCGAGGGATGAGACAACTGGGTCCACGCCGGTCACTGCAAGAAGTTGCTCAACTACGTCAAAGGATGAAGAGTATCAGTTTTGTTTATTTGTTTAGTTTAGCGAGGAAAGTGCTCCTCAAACTAGCAAGGGCCACAGGGAGATATTTGTGTATAGAATTTAAAGACACATTCCTAGAGGGTAACATACATTCCTAGAGGGTAATATCAGCTATAGGTTTAATATTGGCTCTGGCGCCTCGCTTGCTAATCCTGTATGGGTGTCCGTGCAGTTAGGCGGCCCACAGATGTGTTACAAGGTTCAGGCCCATACTGACAGGAGCAGGGCAGAGGCAGAGCTATAGCTAGTGAGGGTCGGAATCTTTTTAAAGCTTTGGGGGATCTCTGGTTTTCGATTGGATCCGGGCTGAAGGAAATGGGAGTACATGTACTTATGGTGTTTTATTTCCTTCTATACGCCGGAGTGAGATGTTCCTGATGTCCAATCGACCGAGTTACCGAAGCCCGAACAGATGGCGACATTTTCGCTGAAGAGACGAGACGCCCCGAAGACCAACCCATGGACCAGATGCCAAACCGACCGGCGACCGATGCGACCCACCACCTTCTCTAAGTTACCTCCCGAAGAGCAGAACCTCGTTGTCAAGATTCGTTGTTGTCAAGATTCGTTGTTGTCAAGATTCGTTGTTGTCAAGATTCGTTGTCATTGCCAAAAGTCTGCGTGTCAAGAATTGCGGGAAAAACATTGACTGCATTATTTTCCATCGTCTGTTTTATCTTTATGGACTCAGGACTTTTCGGATACAATAGGGACTGTTTTTTTTTTTTTCCAAAGAAGATTGAGATTCATCGAGGGACACTGGGGAGCATATTACAAAGAGGAGGGACTGTTGTGGAAATTTTACTAGGATGTGTTTTAGTGTATTGTAATATTTTGTCATTATATCTCTCAGTGTCCAGGTAAATAGGCCCGAAAGCGGCACCGTGGAAAAGGATTGTTCAAGGTCCGTCCATAGTTTGGAGGTGTGATTGCGGCACCAGTCCACTATACGAGTGAGGTGGACCGCAATGTAATATAAGTGGAGATCGGGTAGTCCCATTCCACCGGAGCGTTTTGGCATGCGCAAGATATTATATCTGAGCCTCTTAGGCTTTCCTGCCCAGACAAAGGAGGTGAATAGGGCTCTCAGTCGGCGGAAGAAGGACGATGGGATCTTTATTGGTAGGGCTTGGAGCGGGTAGAGGAGGAGGGGGAGTACAGATTGCTTTAGGATGTTGCACCGTCCCATCCAGGAGAAAGTGCCTTTGGACCAGGTCTTAAGATCGGAGGTGATAGCGGTAAGCAGTGGAGGGAAGTTAAGGGAGTATATGTGGGAGGGGTGTCGCGGGAGGTGTACTCCCAGGTATTTCAGGGAAATCGGGGACCACTTAAAAGGGAAGTTGGTTAGCACCCTTTGCAGATGCGGTCCAGTGAGGGAAATGTGCATGGCGGACGATTTGTGGGAGTTAACTAGGAAATTAGAAAGTTCACCATACTTGGCAATCTCGGACATGAGTAGCAGAAGGGAGATGTCAGGTGAAGTGAGGAAAAATAAAAGGTCATCTGCAAAAGCAGCCACCTTGTGCTGGGTATGGCCCCTCCGGACACCTTTTATGTCAGGGTTAGATCGGATATTTCGGAGGAAAGGCTCCAGAGTGAGGATAAAGAGCAGGGGAGAGAGGGGACAACCCTGACGGGTGCCATTTGAGATGGTGAATGGGGGAGAGAGGACCCCTCGCAGAAGGAGCGGAATACAGTGAGCATATCCAAGTCTGCATGAAGGGGCCGAGACGTACCGCATCTAAAGTGGAGGCAAGAAAGTCCCAGTCCACCCTGTCGAAGGCCTTCTCCGCGTCGGTGGATGCAAGGTGAGGCAGACGACAGGACAGAGTGGATGATCTCCAGGGCATGGGTGGTATTGTCTCTGGCTTCCCTTGTTGGGACAAAGCCCACCTGATCCAGATGTATCAGATATGCTATATGGGGAGTGAGACGGTGGTAGAGAATCTTGGCAAACAATTTTGTATCAACGTTTAGTAGCGAGATGGGCCTATAACTGGGACATAGGGTGGAGTCTCTGCCCTCCTTGGGGATGACCGTAATGTGGGCCAGCAGTGACTCGGGTGGGACGGGATTGCCTTCACGCAAAGAGTTGAGGGCCGATAGGAATGGGGCCGCGAGAAAGGGGAGAAACTGTTTGAAGTAGAGGAGGGTGAAACCGTCAGGGCCGGGGGCCTTTCCAGACTGGGTGGTTTTGATGTCGCGTTCAAGTTCAAGAGGGGTGATGCGGTGAGTTTAGTACCCGGTTGTTTGACAATGGAGGGGATATGGTTCTTAGAGTGGCGTTGACGTATGGCTCTGGCCAAGTATGTGCCGCATTGGTTGCCATATTCATAGAATGAGCGTCTACATTTAGCAAGGGAGGCTTTAACTCGGTCAAGGCAAAGGGTCCTGAGTTGTTCACGTAAGGAGCACAAGTGTGTTTCAGTGGTCTTGTCCACATGGGTCTTATGTCGGGATTTGTGGTGACGGATCTGGGTAAGGAGTTCGGTAATCCGGGCTAGCCTCTGTCTCTTGAGTCTAGCGCTGTGGGCAATAAGAGTACCTCTGATCGTCGCTTTGTGCGCTTCCCAAACCATGTAGGGGGACACATCCGGGGTGGCATTTTCCGCAAAGAAGAGGCGTAAGTCATGTTCTAGGGAGGTGCAGATGCCGGGGTCGTGTAGAAGAGACTCATTCAGTCTCCACTGCCACGGTCCTGGAGGAGGGCCAGTGAGGGAGACTGTGAGAAGGACCGGGGCATGATCAGAAAAAGTGATATTCCCAATATCCGTGGAGAGGACACGGGGGAGCTGACTGTGATGTACAAAGAAAAAGTCAATACGGGTGTATCGCTGGTGAAGGTGGGAAAAAAAGGTGTAGTCTCTCGTCGAAGGGTGCTAAATGCGCCAGGCAGCGGCTAGTTGGTGATCAAAAAAGCACTTTTTTCTTTTAATGCAGTTCAACTTGCTGAAGGAGAGATGGGAGGAGGATGCAGAAGAGTCCAGGCGGGGGTCGAGAACAAAATTGAAATCCCCCCTAGAATGAGAAGTCCCTCGCGGAAGTCAGCCAGACGGGACAGGACACGTGTCAGGAAGGTGATCTGGTCATGGTTAGGCAAATACAGGTTGGCTATGGTAACAGTTTGGGAGTCAACAGTGCCCTTCACAAAGAGCACCCGGCCTTCTTCCCCGGCATAGCTATCCAGGAACAACCATGGGAGGGAACGGGAGAGAACAGTGCTAACGCCTCTAGAGCGTTTGTCGGGCGAGCTGCTGTGATAGACAGTGGAGTATCGTCGGTCACCTAGTCGGGGTATATGTTCAGTCTGAAAGTGGGTTTCTTGGAAGAGCACCACATCAATTCGTTGACGGTGGAGATCTCGGAGGAGCATCGTGTGCTTTTCCGGAACATTGAGTCCCCTGGCGTTGAGGGAGAGGACTTTAAGAGGGGGCATCTCCAAGGCTCAGAAGGGGGGGTAGAATCACGACTGCAGTCTGCCAAAGAGTAATCCATGGTCAGGCTAAGTTTAGGGCTAGCAGCTGGAAAAGAGTAATCTCTGGACAGACTGAGGTCAGGGCTGGAGGCTGGCACAAATAATCTGTGGACAGGCAGAAGTCAGATCTGGCAGCTGGTAAAGAGTAATCTGGGGACAGTCTGTGGTCAGGACCAGAGACAGACAAAAATATTTCCAGAAACATGATGTACGGAGACTGGACATAAGCTAGTGTAGACTGAACTATCATAAGCACAGAGGCACAGGTTAGCGATGCTTAACCACTTGCCGCCCAGTCGATTGCAATAAAACGGCTGGACGGCTGACTCATAAGGGTGGGTGGGTTTTTATTAACATCCATTTCCACTCATGTGTAAGGGGGAGCGGGAACAGTTTTATAAATTCAAGCCTTGGATACTGTACATACCACCGATCGCTTGTATTCTGCAGGAATGGTGCGGAAAGTGTCTGCCCTCCATCTTCTGCCACCGCTGCCACTATCCTGGGCTCCGCTATCCTCCATGGAGGCCCAGGACTGGTCTTTGTGGCTGGATCAGAGGGAAATCAGCACAGTTCCACCAGCTGATCTCCCTTTAAATCACTGAATGCGGAAGTGATGTGTACTACATCACTTCCGCATTCAGACTTTCAATGCTCCGGCTGCTATTGCAGATTTCTGCTTCGTCAGCTTCTTTGGGGGCCCATAGGTGAGATTAGGGTTATAATAGACCCTTGATGTCTCCATAAAGAGGACCTGTCACATCCTCTTTGCTATCACATAGTCAATTCATTCAGGCTTCTATCCTTAACCGATTGGTGTGCTGCTTTGAAAATACTCTACAACCATATACCAAAAATATTTTTTCTTTCTCAGAGTTGCTCTCCATCACTTCATATCACCTATTTTTCTTTCTACCAATACACCTTTTCTATATTACTGCAAACTTACAGCAGTTTAATCAGGTCCCATGTCTCCCATGGTAACACTTTCTAAAGCCCTTCATATGCTTCTTTTTTTGTATTATCTGTTGTTTATTCCTGATACTCCTCTGGTTCAATTATTTGACAGCTTGAAGACCACAGAACACATTTCTACTTGTGGCCAATCCTTGTATTACTTTTCATATTCTAATATATAAACATAGGACATAAAGCTTGTTCTTCTCTTATAGTGGTATGATTTGTGCTTTTTGCTATTTTAAAACACATATTTTATCATCACACATATTTTAAAACTCACATTTTATCAACTTTTTATTATTGTATCTCTTACACAACACTTCTAGTGTCCTTCTAATGTTCTCCTCCATTCAAGATGTCAGCAGACACCTAGACACCTACTGGATACCTGGGATATTCAAGAGGTTCCAACACACTAAGAATAGACTGTGCTACCCCACAGTGGGCAATACATTTGTGGTTGTACCTTCTATTCCTATTGCAGCTAGAGATGCCCCACTTCCATTTTAAAACATAGAATTACCCTGAATTGGTAGGTATTCCAATCATGTAGTCATAAACATCCTATTCCCTTTTTACAAAATAGTGACCAACAATTTTCAGTTTCATGCATATTATCTACGTTGCTGTATGATCATATCTCAGTCAATCATTTTACTTATTTATTCATTTTGATATTGATGAGGATAAACTGATATTCAATTAAAGACCAAATGTGCTACAAATTGTAGCTTACATCCAGCCAAATAAATGGACCTATTTAAACATATACACAATATTCCCCAAAAACAAAAAAAACTAAGTATAATATTTTTTAATGCATGCGGAGTAAAATTAAACAGTGGGAGGAACTAATCTGGTAATTTTCCCCCCTGTAATTATTGCATTATGTATGTAAATATATTCAGATGAGTTCATGTACAAATAGAGATCCGTCTCCAGGAAGAGTCCATTGATCAGAATCACATAACATTATCCTGAGCTGAGTTTCTCATTGAAGACATGATTCATCTCCTGGGGTTACTGTGTCTGGTACAATGTGTGCAATGTAAGCTGATCAGCTCATCTATATGTAAAAATATTTACTGATATCCAATAGATAACAAACATTTCCTGTATTTTTCAGATGTCACATCACAAATCACAATGGTGGAGTCTGGTCCTGGGACTGTGAAACCAACAGAGACTATGGAGCTGACCTGTAAAGTGTCTGGAGCCTCCCTCACTGACAGCACTAACATGTATGGTGTTAGCTGGATCCGACAATCTGAAAGGAAACAGATGGAGTGGTTGGGGGTAATATATTTTGATGATGATACAAAGTATGCCAGCTCTGTTCAGGGACGGCTGACTCTGTCCAGAAACCCAAATAAAGGGGAAGTGTATTTCAAACTCACTGGAATGAAAACTGAAGAATCTGGCACATATTATTGTGCAAGACGCACAGTGTATCAGACACACTGACTGTATGTACATAAACTGATTCAGATGTATAAAAGATATGAGCATAGCAGAGTTTGATCAACAGTGAAAGTGAAGGAAAAATGCATTCATTTTGTTTTATTCATAGATTACAGATGTGTCTTTACAGTTGCTGCTTTCTGATTTGTATATTTCTATTATCATTTCAGAGGGGATAATGAAGATTTCATTAGGCAATACACACTTTATTGGGACAAATTGTAAAATAAAACTTGCATAGAAAATCACATTGTTCACACAAAAAGATTTCTTATTACCGTATATACTCGAGTATAAGCCGTCCCGAATATAAGCCGAGGTACCTACTTTTACCACAAAAAACTGGGAAAAAGTATTGACTCGAGTATAAGCCGTCCCGAATATAAGCCGAGGTACCTACTTTTACCACAAAAAACTGGGAAAAAGTATTGACTCGAGTATAAGCCGTCCCGAATATAAGCCGAGGTACCTACTTTTACCACAAAAAACTGGGAAAAAGTATTGACTCGAGTATAAGCCGTCCCGAATATAAGCCGAGGTACCTACTTTTACCACAAAAAACTGGGAAAAAGTATTGACTCGAGTATAAGCCGTCCCGAATATAAGCCGAGGTACCTACTTTTACCACAAAAAACTGGGAAAAAGTATTGACTCGAGTATAAGCCGTCCCGAATATAAGCCGAGGTACCTACTTTTACCACAAAAAACTGGGAAAAAGTATTGACTCGAGTATAAGCCGTCCCGAATATAAGCCGAGGTACCTACTTTTACCACAAAAAACTGGGAAAAAGTATTGACTCGAGTATAAGCCGTCCCGAATATAAGCCGAGGTACCTACTTTTACCACAAAAAACTGGGAAAAAGTATTGACTCGAGTATAAGCCGTCCCGAATATAAGCCGAGGTACCTACTTTTACCACAAAAAACTGGGAAAAAGTATTGACTCGAGTATAAGCCGTCCCGAATATAAGCCGAGGTACCTACTTTTACCACAAAAAACTGGGAAAAAGTATTGACTCGAGTATAAGCCGTCCCGAATATAAGCCGAGGTACCTACTTTTACCACAAAAAACTGGGAAAAAGTATTGACTCGAGTATAAGCCGTCCCGAATATAAGCCGAGGTACCTACTTTTACCACAAAAAACTGGGAAAAAGTATTGACTCGAGTATAAGCCGTCCCGAATATAAGCCGAGGTACCTACTTTTACCACAAAAAACTGGGAAAAAGTATTGACTCGAGTATAAGCCGTCCCGAATATAAGCCGAGGTACCTACTTTTACCACAAAAAACTGGGAAAAAGTATTGACTCGAGTATAAGCCGTCCCGAATATAAGCCGAGGTACCTACTTTTACCACAAAAAACTGGGAAAAAGTATTGACTCGAGTATAAGCCGTCCCGAATATAAGCCGAGGTACCTACTTTTACCACAAAAAACTGGGAAAAAGTATTGACTCGAGTATAAGCCGAGGGGGGCACTTTTCAGCAAAAAAAAATGGGCTGAAAAACTCGGCTTATGTTTGAGTATATACGGTACATTTTACACTGCTAGCAATGTTTCCCAAGATATCAGGCATTCCATCGGAAATCTAACAACTGGCTAACCAGTTTAATGGAAACCTGTAAATGTTAGAA
>NW_017310033.1:33248-34180 GCF_000935625.1 Nanorana parkeri
TTACTTACCTCGCCGAGCGTCGCGTCACTGCTGCTCCGGTGGGCGGCGCTCCGAGCAGGGTCATCTGGCAGTCTCCGGCCACCTAAATTAGGACCCCGAGACTGCCAGATGACCACGCTCGGAGCGCCGGCCACCGGAGCAGCAGTGACGCGACGCTCGGCGAGGTAAGTAAGAAGAAACATGACCACTGAGACGCTGAAACTGAGACGCTGACTCGAGTATAAGCCGAGGGGGGCACTTTTCAGCAAAAAAAAATGGGCTGAAAAACTCGGCTTATGTTTGAGTATATACGGTACATTTTACACTGCTAGCAATGTTTCCCAAGATATCAGGCATTCCATCGGAAATCTAACAACTGGCTAACCAGTTTAATGGAAACCTGTCAATGTTTGAAATTACTGATCTTTTCTGAAAATGTACCTTCCTTGGCTCTCATATGGTTTTAATATTTTTTATGTAATATATAAGAAAGAAGTATACTTTTTAAGAGCCTGACTTCACTGGCTGAATATTTATTCTGAGTTAGTGAGTCAGAAAATATTAAAGAGATAGAGACATTACGACAGCCAATTAATTAGCATTTTCAGAAGAGGGTCAGCATGTACTGTATGTATGTCATGACAAGTTTTATTTCAAATTCTTACCTCATTTACACACATCTGACTGGGCAGGCACACTACCACTTTGTTCCATTACAGCATTCAGTACATGCTATATGTAAAGGAGACATTTTTGACAGATATTTCAGATCTTACTGTACAAGATGAAGCTAATAGATAATGAAGACTACATGTGTAAACTACTTTGGGGGGGATTTATCAAAACTGGAGCAGGCAAAATCTGGAGCAGTTGCCTGTGGCAACCAATCAGCTTCTTTCTTCAGTTTGTTCAGTTGCCACGCACAGCTGCTCCAGATTTTGTCTGCTCCAGTT
>NW_017310034.1:0-254 GCF_000935625.1 Nanorana parkeri
TCACTCTGCTGCAGGCAGGGGGAAGCATTTCCGCAGTCTCCTTACCGGCTGAGGTTTCTCTACCACGCAGCAGCCCAGCTTGTGCCAGAAGTCGCTCATATTGTCAGAGACGGCCAGCTTGGTCTGCGTTCTGATTGGCCGGCGCCGCGAGTCCCTTCGCGTTAAAGAAGATTGCAAGAGACGGCGATCCGACTCCACCGCGTGCGGGAGTTCCAAAGGCCGGGGCGCTGTTCCTGGATGTTCCTGAAATAAAT
>NW_017310034.1:1269-3954 GCF_000935625.1 Nanorana parkeri
ATGTATTTTTTTAAGGCCCCCGCATACAAACGCATACAGCATACAGCATACAAAATGCTAATCTGCATGGGGTGCGCCTTCCCCGCCCTTTTTCTTCTACTGGCTCCTCCCACCGCTGCATCCGAAATGGCATTAGAAATAAAAGGGGGATGCAACTGAAGTTGAAGATGCTCGCCGACTGGCTGCCATGTCTGTCCTGGGGCTTCAGAGTCTCTCCTGATGCAGGTTGGGAGTTCCAACGTTTTAATGAGTCGCTAACGGGTCAGAACTGGCGGGATGCATCGTGGGCCTCGGAAGCTCTGGAAGCCAGAGGATGACCATGACACCCCTCCTGCTATGGGCGGCGGCAGGCACTCCGGGAGCTCGGATGTATTATAATTGGCTCGTTTTATTTGGTGTTTTTTTTTTTTGTATCTCGTTAAATCTTTAACGCCGCCAATAATAATGACGAAGTACAAAGCGAGAGATCGCCCGTCAGACCTGTTCGTTTATGGGGTCAGTCCACCCAGAGGACGCAGCGGGAGGAGCAGGAACGCCCCAGAGGGGGAGGTGGGAACACCCAAAACCCTACGGGGCCAATCACACGTCTACATAGCTGTGCCTTGTGTCAGCCGGCAACCTCGGCCCTCCAGCTGTTGTGGAACTACAAGTCCCATCAGGCATTGCAGGACTCTGACAGCCACAGGGGTGACTCCCAGGGGCAGAGGCATTGTGGGAGCTGTAGTTTCCCTGTTGCCATGGACGCACCATCCATCACTGTACATTGCTCGGGGTCCCCTCCCTCAGCCGTGTCCGCAGTCAGGGGGGGGGGTCCGTCCCTATTGTGACCCCTCCGGACTGCATTCCAGGAAGTGAGAGAGCGGCGGCGTCCCTCCACACAATGGGCGCAGGAAGTTGCGGCGGGGAGGAGGCCTCGAATTCTTTCACCTTCTTTGCTGTTTTGTTTTTGTTTTTAGAACAAATGGAAAAAACAAAAGGCGTCGCGTTCCCCATTGTGCTCGCAACAAAACCGCGACGCGCTTTCGAGACTTTCTTCTATATATAACCTTTGGCCACACGCATGACACACGCGTGTCTTACTGGCCACGTATGGGGGTGCCGGGCACTCGAGATCCCTGCAGTGGGCCAGAGGTCAGGATTCTTGTGAATGGCCTTTGCAGGTCATGTGACTTTGGAGGGTCTAATAGAGCCGACTGGACGTTTTCAGGGTCTGTCCCCTTTAAATCTGAACTCTTTTTTTCAGTTGGGGGCGGGGTCTCTTTTCCAAATTCAGATTTATTTTTTGGGGGGGTAACTTCCCGAAGACGCGTTGCCGAAATGCCGCCTATAATACTAGCCACGGATGGGGTAAGGAGAGGGAGTTTATTGCTGCAGGTGCCCCCCCGTTGGAGTGATTTGCTCCTCACTTCCCATGGTGTCACCGAAACAGGAAGTGGGGGGAATCTGGCAGATGGAGCACGGGCAGCAAAAATGTATTATTCAATAACCACAAAGGATAGAAATCGGCTTTATTGAGCACCAAACGTCTTTACAAACCCAGAGGTTACCTTGTAAAAGTAAGGGGGCGGAGACAAGACCAGTCACCCTGTACAAGGAGAGAGAGCAGCAGTGAGCGGCCTTTATTACAGGAGGGGGCGGAGACAAGACCAGTCACCCTGTACAAGGAGAGAGAGCAGCAGTGACTGGTCTTTATTACAGGAAGGGGCGGAGACGAGACCAGTCACCCTGCACAAGGAGAGAGCACTGACTGGTCTTTATTACAGGAGGGGGCGGAGACAAGACCAGTCACCCTGCACAAGGAGAGAGCAGCAGTGAGCGGTCTTTATTACAGGAGGGGGCGGAGACAAGACCAGTCACCCTGCACAAGGAGAGAGCAGCAGTGAGCGGTCTTTATTACAGGAGGGGGCGGAGACAAGACCAGTCACCCTGCACAAGGAGAGAGCAGCAGTGAGCGGTCTTTATTACAGGAGGGGGCGGAGACAAGACCAGTCACCCTGCACAAGGAGAGAGCAGCAGTGAGCGGTCTTTATTACAGGAGGGGGCGGAGACAAGACCAGTCACCCTGCACAAGGAGAGAGCAGCAGTGAGCGGTCTTTATTACAGGAGGGGGCGGAGACAAGACCAGTCACCCTGCACAAGGAGAGAGCAGCAGTGAGCGGTCTTTATTACAGGAGGGGGCGGAGACAAGACCAGTCACCCTGCACAAGGAGAGAGCAGCAGTGAGCGGTCTTTATTACAGGAGGGGGCGGAGACAAGACCAGTCACCCTGCACAAGGAGAGAGAGCAGCAGTAACGTCGGTGTCCCCTCCCCCCGCCTTCCTTCCTCTCAGTGCTGCTTTCTAATGTCCCGACCTTATAATATTCTCCATAAAAGAGGACCTGTCACCCGGCTGTGTACAGCCCGGCGATGATGTCACCGCGACTCTTACAAGGTAATATCTGGGTTTGCGGAGGCATGTGGAGCGGATTTACAGCTCATGCGGCTGAAATGGACGTTTTTTGTGCCCGGCGGCTCAGCTTTACACCTCGTCCAGTGACAGGTCCCCTTTAAGACCCATAGATAATTGATACGTGAAATACAATCACATTATAAAAAAAAAAAATCCTTCAATAACTTTATTAATTACATTCAGAGGATAATTTTCTGGAATCTGTTTTGTCCACAAACAAGGAAGACGTCTGGGA
>NW_017310034.1:4523-5652 GCF_000935625.1 Nanorana parkeri
GTGTTTAATCTGCTTATATTTTGTCTTCGCTGGCTCCTCCCCTTAAGACCCGCCCATCAAGGCGTGTTTGTATTTGCATAACTCCTCCCACTGCTTTCAGCAGGGCTGAGGGCTCTTGAGAGGAGTGCTGTGGATGTGTTCAGCAAGCTATGTACAGCATGCTGCCAGGCACCTCCCACAAGCAACAGTAGGCCCCTCCCTCCAGCCATGATCGTCCTGCATGGCATAGAGAAGTGCAGAGACCCCAGTGATGACATCCTGATCACCTTCCTGATTCCAGAGGACTCCACACGTGGCGGTGGGCGGGTCTCCTTCCTGATCCCAGTGGAACTACAAGTCCCATGAGGCATTGCGGGACTCTGACAGCCACAGACGTGACCCCCCCAGAGGCATGATGGGATTTGTAGTTTGCCTAGGCCGCCCCTTGCAGACCTCTCAAGGTTCCCGGTTCTCACCTGTCAGAGGCCGCTCAGGGCCCGACGGGACCAAGAAACCCGGACGCGGGCGGATTATCGGGAACAGGAAATGGCGATAGCGGGCGAGATAGCCGGCGATGTTTATATAAAACATAACCTCCCGATAGACATGCCGGGCACCAAAGGACACGCCGACCGTGACGCGGCGCGTTGTAAGCTCCGCCCATTATACGGGCGCTCAGTACATCTTATGCATGCCGTTTACAATACAAACAGCCGCGACGGGAGTGAGACTCCCTAGTCTCCTAATGACCTAGCCACCTAAGGCCGCCTCTATGCAAAAACAGCCAACCCAGGAACCCCCACGCCGACAGCCGCTTATCAAGTCGGTTGGATATTTGCATTGCTCCTCCCCCAGACCCCGCCCACTGCTTTCGTAAGGTATTAAATGCATGTACTTTGCTTCTGCTACGTAAAAAGGTTGTGTAGGGAGGTGAGGGGGCAAAGGAGCTGGGACAGCACAGGCAGTAATTAGACACTCCCAGAAGAAGGGCTATGACGTGCAAGGAAGGGGGCGGGGCTTGGGAATTGACTCTTCCCGGAGCAGTCAAATTTTGCAGCAGGCTCAGAAATCATTTATGGAAATTAACTTATTTTTTTGGAAGCTGCTTCTCCTCAAAGAACTTTATTGCCGTGGGAAGGAGACAGACAAA
>NW_017310034.1:6045-22764 GCF_000935625.1 Nanorana parkeri
CTCCGGGGGGGGGGAGGGGTTTGCGTAACACCACCCGACCCCGATGACTCCATACAACCACTTCCTGTCTGACACAGCCAGACAATGGTAAATCCCCCCCCCTCCTCCTCGCCGTGACTCACTCCCACGTCTGTCATCAACACTTCTGAAAATGAGCATCAGTAGCTGCAGCAAGTCAGAGAGAGCCCGCCTCCATTCCCTGCAGCGTCATCTAGCCCTTTCCTCCCCAGCCTGACCGTCCCTGGCCCCGCCCCTTTCCTTTATTGTATTCCAGCGCTGTCAGTCGGCATAGCACGTGGGCGGTCTTCGTGCAAAATGCGCGCCCAGACTGACACCCGCCGACCAAGGCATTCTGATATTTGCATAACTCCTCCTCACAGCTTGTGGGAGGAGCCAGTTACAGGAGAAGGGGGGGGGAACGAGGACCTCTGGAAAATCGCGTCCGCGGACTTGCAGGAATGCTGGAGTTGCGTGTCGCCGGGCCTCATGGGGTGCTCAGGCCCCGACCTGCCTTCTGCCGAGCGCGTAATCCAGGCCCACGCCCCAAGGCCGCCGACATCACCTCTGTGACATCACCGAGTGCAACGTGTTAGTCACGCCGAGCTCTCCCTGCCGGGACCTGCTCCCCGTGTCCTCTTCTCTCCTCGCCCTGCGGCAACGACGCGGCAGCTGCCTGCCCGGACGCGTCCCGGGATTTTATTTTACTGAGTCCCTCCTGCCAAATCGCTGTTGTCTTATCAAAATGCTGGGGGAGTGTGTGTGGGGGGAGGGGAGTGTGTGGGGAGGGGGGTGGTGATGACATCACTGAGGCACTTTGATGCCTCGTGCCTCAGAGGTGGCTCATTAGGTTGGCACAGAAATATAACCTCTGACAATCGAGTCTTACCCACGGATCTCCTGCTGCTGCGAAAAACGCCGTGCTGGCACAGCTCCGCGGCGGTCTGGGAAGGTCAAACCCAGCCTCGGCTTATACGGGATCAGCCGGCTGGGTAAAGTGACGTCATGCCGCCATGTTTAGAAAAAAAAACCCGAGAGCGATGTAATAATTAGGAGGTGAGTCACGCCGAGCTCTGCCCGCCGTCAATAAGCACTTTCCTCGCACAGACGAGTCTGCCCCCGGCTCCGCCTCCAGACAGTAGAGACCGCCAAACAACACTGTGACCGCGACTACAAATCCCATCAATACATTATACAGCAATGCAGAATACTACTAGCTATAGAGGACTACAAATCCCAGCAATACCTTATACAGCAATGCAGAATACCACCATCAGCTAGAGAGGACTACAACTCCCAGCAATACATTATACAGCAAAGCAGAATATTACCACCAACTATAGAGGACTACAAATCCCATCAATACATTATACAGCAATGCAGAATACTATCAGCTCTAGAGGACTACAACTCCCAGCAATACATTATACAGCAATGCAGAATACTACCATCAGCTATAGAGGACTACAAATCCCAGCAATGCATTATACAGCAATGCAGAGTAACAACAGCTATAGAGGACTACAAATCCCAGCAATACATCATACAGCAATGCAGAATACTATCAGCTCTAGAGGACTACAACTCCCAGCAATACATTATACAGCAATGCAGAGTACCACCAGCTATAGAGGACTACAACTCCCAGCAATACATTATACAGCAATGCAGAGTACCACCAGCTATAGAGGACTACAACTCCCAGCAATACATTATACAGCAATGCAGAGTACCACCAGCTATAGAGGACTACAACTCCCAGCAATACATTATACAGCAATGCAGAGTACCACCAGCTATAGAGGACTACAACTCCCAGCAATACATTATACAGCAATGCAGAGTACCACCAGCTATAGAGGACTACAACTCCCAGCAATACATTATACAGCAATGCAGAGTACCACCAGCTATAGAGGACTACAACTCCCAGCAATACATTATACAGCAATGCAGAGTACCACCAGCTATAGAGGACTACAACTCCCAGCAATACATTATACAGCAATGCAGAGTACCACCAGCTATAGAGGACTACAACTCCCAGCAATACATTATACAGCAATGCAGAGTACCACCAGCTATAGAGGACTACAACTCCCAGCAATACATTATACAGCAATGCAGAGTACCACCAGCTATAGAGGACTACAACTCCCAGCAATACATTATACAGCAATGCAGAGTACCACCAGCTATAGAGGACTACAACTCCCAGCAATACATTATACAGCAATGCAGAGTACCACCAGCTATAGAGGACTACAACTCCCAGCAATACATTATACAGCAATGCAGAGTACCACCAGCTATAGAGGACTACAACTCCCAGCAATACATTATACAGCAATGCAGAGTACCACCAGCTATAGAGGACTACAACTCCCAGCAATACATTATACAGCAATGCAGAGTACCACCAGCTATAGAGGACTACAACTCCCAGCAATACATTATACAGCAATGCAGAGTACCACCAGCTATAGAGGACTACAACTCCCAGCAATACATTATACAGCAATGCAGAGTACCACCAGCTATAGAGGACTACAACTCCCAGCAATACATTATACAGCAATGCAGAGTACCACCAGCTATAGAGGACTACAACTCCCAGCAATACATTATACAGCAATGCAGAGTACCACCAGCTATAGAGGACTACAACTCCCAGCAATACATTATACAGCAATGCAGAGTACCACCAGCTATAGAGGACTACAACTCCCAGCAATACATTATACAGCAATGCAGAGTACCACCAGCTATAGAGGACTACAACTCCCAGCAATACATTATACAGCAATGCAGAGTACCACCAGCTATAGAGGACTACAACTCCCAGCAATACATTATACAGCAATGCAGAGTACCACCAGCTATAGAGGACTACAACTCCCAGCAATACATTATACAGCAATGCAGAGTACCACCAGCTATAGAGGACTACAACTCCCAGCAATACATTATACAGCAATGCAGAGTACCACCAGCTATAGAGGACTACAACTCCCAGCAATACATTATACAGCAATGCAGAGTACCACCAGCTATAGAGGACTACAACTCCCAGCAATACATTATACAGCAATGCAGAGTACCACCAGCTATAGAGGACTACAACTCCCAGCAATACATTATACAGCAATGCAGAGTACCACCAGCTATAGAGGACTACAACTCCCAGCAATACATTATACAGCAATGCAGAGTACCACCAGCTATAGAGGACTACAACTCCCAGCAATACATTATACAGCAATGCAGAGTACCACCAGCTATAGAGGACTACAACTCCCAGCAATACATTATACAGCAATGCAGAGTACCACCAGCTATAGAGGACTACAAATCCCAGCAATACATTATACAGCAATGCAGAATGGTACAGCTATAGAGCACTACAAATCCCAGAAATACATTACACAGCAATGCCGAATGATATGAAGCTACTGGGGGTCCGGAGGGCCTCAAGAGTGGGTCCCATTGGTGGGGTTCCCTAGGAAGGAGGAGATGTGCGTCCAGTGCTGTAAGAAGGCACCGTGTGGTTCATAGGAGGGCTGCCGAGGTTCCCAGGAAATGCGGGACCTCAGGCAGCTGCTGCCGTTTAAAAATTGAAAGTGCCGGTATCGGTGCTTAGTATCGGGGCATCAGTACCGATACCAGTATTGGTACCAGTGCATCCCTAGTGGTCAGTGTAGCGCGCCCCTTACATTGGAGGTCAGTGTAGTGCCCCCTTACATTGGTGGTCAGTGTAGCGCCCCCTTACATTGGAGGTCAGTGTAGTGCCCCCTTGCATTGGTGGTCAGTGTAGCGCCCCCCTTACATTGGTGGTCAGTGGGAGGAATGCCCCTCTTACAGATCATTGGTGTCAATGGTAACTTATCTGAGAGGCTGAAGTAGCTCTTGGCACAAGGAACCCCAAAGAACCTCTGGAGGAACCCTAGAGTTCGATGCAATCCTCCTTTAGGGGCGGGGAGGGACCCCTGGGGGCGGGGAGGAACCCTGGAGGACCCCTGGGGGCAGGGAGGAACCCTGGAGGACCCCTGGGGGCAGGGAGGAACCCTGGGGGACCCCTGGGGGCAGGGAGGAACCAGGACGGGCCAATTAAACGTAAAGGTAGTTATCAGACAATCATTTGAACTGTAAAGGGGGGGCAAACCCTCACGACTGACCAATGCCGTTCAAAAAATTGAGCCACGGGAGTATTTTGGTCGATCTTCCATCATTCAAGGTCTTCTTCCATGTCCACCTGACCATAGATGGTCACATGATCCCACACGGCATGCCCAGGTGTGTTATTTCCTGCAGCTGGATGCATCGGTCACTCATGTCACAGTTATTTTTGGCCAGGAAGGTCGGCAATGTTTGTGGCCTCTATGGTACAGACTGAATGGCAAAGTCATCTTCTGCATTGTCCTCAGCCGGTTACCACACCAGGGCGTTGACAGCAAAGCAGGGGGGTGGCAGGGCCAGGGGAGTTTGAGAAGAATAAAGGATTGCACATCTCTTCCTGTTCTTTGAACAAAACAAAACCGGCCTGTGTGAGAAACATAAAGGACCTTCTTTTAAACTTTTTTTTTTTTAAAGTAGTTCTAGCGTTCTGCGAGGACACAAAAGAGACGTCTCATCTTGTGTAACAAACACGTAAAGAGTGGAAAAGTTATTTTAGTCAGAGGAGGAATCTGCGGGTTGGGCAGAAGATATCTACTAAGAACTGTAGCCAAGCCAAGAGGCAGAGATAAAAGTGGCCATCTGTGAACGGTTTTCTCGTTTCTATGGTTTTCCGGGAGGCATGTCCTTCTACCCAAGTGGTGGTCCTTCTGCCAAATAGCCACCATCTGTGGATAGTTAGGATGAAAGTATCATTCTATGGCACAATGAGATGCCACCGCTTGAGGCTCCCCAATGGGTCAGGCCAGCTTGAGAACTGTATGTGATTGCTATAGGTGTCCACAAGATAAGCCAGTGTTGGAGGGGTGTCCTTCTACCCAAGGGTGGTCCTTCTACCTAAAACCCACCATTTGTGGACAGTTAGGATTAAAATCTATCATTCTATGGCAGAAGGAGACGCCACCGCATGAGGCTCCCCAATGGGCCAGGCCAGATTGAGAACTGTATGCGATTGCTATAGTTGTCCACAAGATAAGCCAGTGTTGAAGGTGTGTCCTTCTAACCAAGGGTGGTCCTTCTACTAATAGCCACCATCTGTGGACTGTTAGGATGAAAGTATCATTCTATAGCACAAGGAGACGCCACTGCTTGCGGCTTCCCAATGGGTCAGGCCTGCTTGAGAACTGCCTCTGATTGCTATAGTTTTCCGGGAGAGATGTCCTTCTACCTAAGGGGTGTCCTTCTACCTAAAGCCCACCATCTGTGGACAGTTAGGATGAAAGCATAATTCTATGGCACAAGGAGACGTTACCGCTTGAGGTTCCCCAATGGGTCAGGCCAGATTGAGAACGATATATGATTGCTATAGTTGTCCCCAAGACAAGCCAGTGTTGAAGGTGTGTCCTTCTAGCTAAGGGTTGTCCTTCTACCTAATAGCCACCATCTGTGGCATCTGTGGACAGTTAGGATGAAAGTATAATTCTATGGCACAAGCAGACGCTACTTCTTGTGGCTCCCCAATGGGTCAGGCCAGCTTAAGAACTGCATCTGATTGCTATAGTTGTCCTCAAGGCAAGCCAGTGTTGAAGGTGTGTCCTTCTACCTAATAGCCAGCATCTGTGGACACTTAGGATGACAGCGCCATTCTACAACACGAGAAGATGCTTGTCTTTCACCGATGGGTCAGGCTGGTTTGAAATTTGCAGCTGATTGAAATAATTGTTACCAAGATAAACAAGTGTGGAAGGGGTATCCTTCTACCCAAGGGGTGTCCTTCTACTCAATGGGTGTCCTTTTAGCCAAGAGGTATCCTTCTACCCAATAGGCACCTTCTGCGGACAGTTAAGATGACAGCATCATTCCAAGGCACAAGTAGATGCCACTGCTTGTCGTTTCCAGATGGGTCTGGCCAGTTTCAAAACCGTATCTAATTGCTCTAGTTGTCCCTAAAATAAGTCAGTGTTGAAGGGGTGTCCTTCTACCCAATAACCACCATTAGTTAGGATACCAGCATCATCCTAGGGCATAACCGGACGCTACTGCTTGTCGTTTCTTCATGGGTCGGGCTGGTTTGAGAACTGTATCCGAATGCAATAGTTGTCCCCAAGATAATACAATGTGGAAGGGGTGCCTTCTACCCAATGGGAGTCCTACTCAAGGAATGTCTTTCTACCCAATAGTTACCATCTGAGGGCAGTTAGGATGACAGCGTCATTCTAAAGCACAAGTGGATACCATTGCTTGTCATTCCCCAGTGGATCAGGCCGGCTTGAAAACTGTATCCGAAGCTATAATTGTCCCCAAGATAAGCCAGAGTTGAAGTGATGTTCCTCTACCCAAGGAGTATCCTTCAACCCAAGAGCTACCATCGGTGGACAGCTAAGATGACAGCATCATTCTGGGGCACAAGCACATGCTTGTCCTTTCCTGATAGGTCAGTCTGGTTTGAAAAATGTTCACAAGATAAGCGATTGTCACAGGGGTGTTGTTCTACCTAAAGGGCACCATCAAATGGGAGGTCAGTCAACTACAGCTCAAGGAACCTGTGGAGGAACCTCTTGAGGAATCTCTGGAGGAATATGTGGAGGAGCCTCTGGAGGAATCTGTGGAGGAACCTCTTGAGGAATCTCTGGAGGAACATGTGGAGGAGCCTCTGGAGGAATCTGTGGAGGAACCTCTGGAGGAATCTGTGGAGGAACCTCTGGAGGAATCTGTGGAGGAACCTCTGGAGGAATCTGTGGAGGAACCAATGAAGGAACCTCTGGGAGGAACCTGTGGAGGAACCATAGAGTTCCAAGGAACCCTGGAACTCTAAGCACTCTGGAGGAACCTGTGGAGGAACCATAGAGTTCCAAGGAACCCTGGTTGAGAATGGCTGTAATAGGATCTCATCAGGCAGTCGGATTACTCCCACAAATCCAGCGTTCACCCTAGGTGTTCCAATCAGTACCCGGTACTTCTAGGTATGGTAGGTCATGTGACACACACACACATATGACAGAGATGGGCCCACCGCTGCCGGCGTCACCATGGAGGAAGAGATTAATCCTCACTTCCTGTCTCTGCGACAGAAGCAGTCTACTGTAAGCACTCGGCCCAGTTGCTGCAACCCTGGAAGTTCTCATGAAAGCACCAAGTATCGGCACTGGTACTCGAAAAGTATCGGTGCACCCCTACTAAAAACATCTATTCAGTACTAAAAACATCTATTCAGTACTAAAAACATCTATTCAATAAAAGAACTGTATCCAAGAGGTGGAGCAGGGACCGCCATCATCTTCTGGGTCGGGTGATATGGACACCTCCCAGCGACGCAGATATACGTTTACATTTAAAAACAAGAAGACTGTGCACCATGTGACCCAGACAAAGTCGTCTCTTTCGCTCTGACAGCTCATGTCAGCCCCATGCGTTGGCTCATCAGCTCTGTGGCTGTATCAAACGTTTGTGCGGTCACAGTGCAGACAGAGGATGTCATAAGAGGCATGTGAAGGGGGGAAGGGAGGGGGGCCTGCCACGGTTTCCGGAAAAAATAAAAAGTAAAAAAAATGCCTGTTAATCACTTAGAGGCCTGTTATGGAGGTCGCTGAAACAACAGCATTCGGCCCTACTGTGAGCACTCGGCCCTACTCTAAGCACACGGCTCTACTGTGAGCACTTGGCTCTACTGTGAGCACTCGGCCCTACTCTAAGCACTCGGCCCTACTCTAAGCACTCGGCCCTACACCAAGCACTATGCCCTACTCTAAGCACTCGGCCCTACACCAAGCACTATGCCCTACTCTAAGCACTCGGCCCTACTCTAAGCACTCGGCCCTACTCTAAGCACTCGGCCCTACTCTAAGCACTTGGCCCTACTCTGAGCACTCGGCTCTACTCTAAGCACTCGGCTCTACTGTGAGCACTCGGCCCTACTCTGAGCACTCGGCCCTACTCTGAGCACTCGGCTCTACTCTAAGCACTCTGTCCTACTGTGAGCACTCGGCCCTGCTCTAAGCACTCGGCCCTACTCTAAGCACTCGGCCCTACTCTAAGCACTCGGCCCTACTCTACCCAAGATAATACAATGTGGAAGGGGTGCCTTCTACCCAATGGGAGTCCTACTCAAGGAATGTCTTTCTACCCAATAGTTACCATCTGAGGGCAGTTAGGATGACAGCGTCATTCTAAAGCACAAGTGGATACCATTGCTTGTCATTCCCCAGTGGATCAGGCCGGCTTGAAAACTGTATCCGAAGCTATAATTGTCCCCAAGATAAGCCAGAGTTGAAGTGATGTTCCTCTACCCAAGGAGTATCCTTCAACCCAAGAGCTACCATCGGTGGACAGCTAAGATGACAGCATCATTCTGGGGCACAAGCACATGCTTGTCCTTTCCTGATAGGTCAGTCTGGTTTGAAAAATGTTCACAAGATAAGCGATTGTCACAGGGGTGTTGTTCTACCTAAAGGGCACCATCAAATGGGAGGTCAGTCAACTACAGCTCAAGGAACCTGTGGAGGAACCTCTTGAGGAATCTCTGGAGGAATATGTGGAGGAGCCTCTGGAGGAATCTGTGGAGGAACCTCTTGAGGAATCTCTGGAGGAACATGTGGAGGAGCCTCTGGAGGAATCTGTGGAGGAACCTCTGGAGGAATCTGTGGAGGAACCTCTGGAGGAATCTGTGGAGGAACCTCTGGAGGAATCTGTGGAGGAACCAATGAAGGAACCTCTGGGAGGAACCTGTGGAGGAACCATAGAGTTCCAAGGAACCCTGGAACTCTAAGCACTCTGGAGGAACCTGTGGAGGAACCATAGAGTTCCAAGGAACCCTGGTTGAGAATGGCTGTAATAGGATCTCATCAGGCAGTCGGATTACTCCCACAAATCCAGCGTTCACCCTAGGTGTTCCAATCAGTACCCGGTACTTCTAGGTATGGTAGGTCATGTGACACACACACACATATGACAGAGATGGGCCCACCGCTGCCGGCGTCACCATGGAGGAAGAGATTAATCCTCACTTCCTGTCTCTGCGACAGAAGCAGTCTACTGTAAGCACTCGGCCCAGTTGCTGCAACCCTGGAAGTTCTCATGAAAGCACCAAGTATCGGCACTGGTACTCGAAAAGTATCGGTGCACCCCTACTAAAAACATCTATTCAGTACTAAAAACATCTATTCAGTACTAAAAACATCTATTCAATAAAAGAACTGTATCCAAGAGGTGGAGCAGGGACCGCCATCATCTTCTGGGTCGGGTGATATGGACACCTCCCAGCGACGCAGATATACGTTTACATTTAAAAACAAGAAGACTGTGCACCATGTGACCCAGACAAAGTCGTCTCTTTCGCTCTGACAGCTCATGTCAGCCCCATGCGTTGGCTCATCAGCTCTGTGGCTGTATCAAACGTTTGTGCGGTCACAGTGCAGACAGAGGATGTCATAAGAGGCATGTGAAGGGGGGAAGGGAGGGGGGCCTGCCACGGTTTCCGGAAAAAATAAAAAGTAAAAAAAATGCCTGTTAATCACTTAGAGGCCTGTTATGGAGGTCGCTGAAACAACAGCATTCGGCCCTACTGTGAGCACTCGGCCCTACTCTAAGCACACGGCTCTACTGTGAGCACTTGGCTCTACTGTGAGCACTCGGCCCTACTCTAAGCACTCGGCCCTACTCTAAGCACTCGGCCCTACACCAAGCACTATGCCCTACTCTAAGCACTCGGCCCTACACCAAGCACTATGCCCTACTCTAAGCACTCGGCCCTACTCTAAGCACTCGGCCCTACTCTAAGCACTCGGCCCTACTCTAAGCACTTGGCCCTACTCTGAGCACTCGGCTCTACTCTAAGCACTCGGCTCTACTGTGAGCACTCGGCCCTACTCTGAGCACTCGGCCCTACTCTGAGCACTCGGCTCTACTCTAAGCACTCTGTCCTACTGTGAGCACTCGGCCCTGCTCTAAGCACTCGGCCCTACTCTAAGCACTCGGCCCTACTCTAAGCACTCGGCCCTACTCTGAGCACTCGGCCCTACTCTAAGCACTCGGCCCTGCTCTAAGCACTCGGCCCTACACCAAGCACTATGCCCTACTCTAAGCACTCGGCCCTGCTCTAAGCACTCGGCCCTACTCTAAGCACTATGCCCTACCCCAAGCACTCGGCTCTACTCTATGCACTCGGCCCTACTCTATGCACTCGGCTCTACTCTAAGCACTCGGCCCTACTCTAAGCACTCGGCCCTACTCTAAGCACTCGGCCCTACTCTAAGCACTCGGCCCTACTCTAAGCACTCGGCTCTGCTCTAAGCACTCGGCTCTATTCTAAGCACTCGGCCCTACTCTAAGCACTATGCCCTACTCTAAGCACTCGGCCCTACTCTAAGCACTATGCCCTACCCCAAGCACTCAGCTCTGCTCTTAGCACTCGGCCCTGCTCTAAGCACTCGGCCCTGCTCCAAGCACTATGCCCTTCCCCAAACACTCAGCTCTGCTCTAAGCACTGGGCTGTACTCTATGCATTCGCCCCTACTCTACGCATACGGCCCTACTCTAAGCACACGGCCCTATTCTAAGCACACGGCCCTACTCTAAGCACACGGCCCTACTCTAAGCACACGGCCCTACTCTAAGCACTCGGCCCTGCTCTAAGCACTCGGCCCTGCTCGAAGCACTCGGCCCTACTCTAAGCACTCGGCCCTACTCGAAGCACTCGGCCCTACTCGAAGCACTCGGCCCTACTGTAAGCATTCGCCCCTACTCCAAGCACTCGGCCCTACACCAAGCACTCGGCCCTGCTCTAAGCACTCAGCTCCACTCTAAGCACTCGGCCCTTCCCCAAACACTCAGCGCTGCTCTAAGCACTCAGCTCCACTCTAAGCACTCGGTCCTACTCTGAGCACTGGCCCTACTCTGAGCACTCGGCTCTACTCTGAGCACTCGGCTCTACTCTGAGCACTCGGCTCTACTCTATGCACTCGGCTCTACTCTATGCACTCGGCCCTGCTCTAAGCACTCGGCCCTACTCTGAGCACTCGGCCCTACTCTTATACCAATCGAAGGAGCAAAAGAAAAACACCACTTGTACATCAGAATAAGGAAGGAGTAGACTATTAGAAAAATTATTGAGAAAGGAGAAGTCTTTATGATGTTTCATATGTAACTTTCTTCTTGAAGACCAACTCTGGTCAATGACTCGGGAAAGGTCAATTTCCATTTTTTATTGACTTTCTACAGGGAGAATTCCCTTCAATTCCGGTGTGGTCAACGGGATAGGAAGTTGACCACACGGGAAGTTGACCACATGGATGAGTCACTGTTGAGTCTACCCAACAGGGACTCATCCATCAATAAAGGCCTAACTATGGTCCTCACCCTTCCCAACGCATCCATAGCCAAAACAAAGTCAACGAAAATGGAGGGTTTGGATGGTATTGGGGTACAAAAAGGCCGTTTTGTCTGCCTGGGGGGTTGATTTGAGAACATCATTTGGTTCTTTGACCGACGTGCCTTAGGCTTGTCATACGCAGCAGATGGCCACCATAAGGACCAACTGCTACCTGCTTGTTTTGTCCAATGGCCATGGAATGAACTTGTACCACCTCATCAGAGGATTATTCCCCCTGACGTCAATGGAAAAAACCCCATTACGGTCGATCCGTCTCCCATGATTGTTCGGCCCGGGGCTTTGGGGTGGCTCGTTGGCGTAAGATCGCTTCTTCACCCAATGTCATGGCCTGGAATAGTCCCGGATTCACTTGTGGTCACCAACTACAGAAAGCATCAAACCAATACTAAAAAGATCTATCAAAAACTAAAAAAAAAAAACCCAAAACATGGTGAACATTTTTTTAAAAAGAGAGAAAAAACCTGACAGGATTGTAACTCAGAATGAGACAATATGAAAAATATCTCCTCAAAGGTCTTCTGGGCCACCCTTGTTTCGGCAAACCTGGTTTGGAGAGCAGATTATTCGGCTAGAAGTGACGTGGTATAGGGGCCTTTTGGACATCTTAGCAGCCCGCTTCTTCTCCTGGAAAGTAACACTGGCCCCCAAACCACCCTCACTGGCCAAAATCTGACCAAAAAACCTAGGAGAATCTGAATAAGGTCATCTACGTCATAACGAGGCTTCCTGATTAGCCGGCTATAGAACGACGGCTGGGCTCCCAGCTATAGGACGACGGTGGGGCTCCCAGCTATGGGACGACGGCGAGGCTCCCAGCTATAGAACGACGGGTGGGCTCCCAGCTATGGGATGACGGCGGGGCTCGCAGCTATAGGACGACAGCGGGGCTCCCAGCTATAGGACGGCGGCGGGGCTCCCAGCTATAGGACGACAGCAGGGCTTCCAGCTATAGGACCACGGCAAGGGCTGCCAGCTATAGGACGACGGCGGGGCTCCCAGCTATGGGATGACGGTGGGGCTGCCAGCTATAGGATGACGGCGGGGCTCGCAGCTATAGGACGACAGCGGGGCTCCCAGCTATAGGACGGCGGCGGGGCTCCCAGCTATAGGACGACAGCAGGGCTTCCAGCTATAGGACCACGGCAAGGGCTGCCAGCTATAGGACGACGGCGGGGCTCCCAGCTATGGGATGACGGTGGGGCTGCCAGCTATAGGATGACGGCGGGGCTCGCAGCTATAGGACGACAGCGGGGCTCCCAGCTATAGGACGGCGGCGGGGCTCCCAGCTATAGGACGACAGCAGGGCTTCCAGCTATAGGACCACGGCAAGGGCTGCCAGCTATAGGACGACGGCGGGGCTCCCAGCTATGGGATGACGGTGGGGCTGCCAGCTATAGGATGACGGCGGGGCTCGCAGCTATAGGACGACAGCGGGGCTCCCAGCTATAGGACGGCGGCGGGGCTCCCAGCTATAGGACGACAGCAGGGCTTCCAGCTATAGGACCACGGCAAGGGCTGCCAGCTATAGGACGACGGCGGGGCTCCCAGCTATGGGATGACGGTGGGGCTGCCAGCTATAGGATGACGGCGGGGCTCGCAGCTATAGGACGACAGCGGGGCTCCCAGCTATAGGACGGCGGCGGGGCTCCCAGCTATAGGACGACAGCAGGGCTTCCAGCTATAGGACCACGGCAAGGGCTGCCAGCTATAGGACGACGGCGGGGCTCCCAGCTATGGGATGACGGTGGGGCTGCCAGCTATAGGATGACGGCGGGGCTCGCAGCTATAGGACGACAGCGGGGCTCCCAGCTATAGGACGGCGGCGGGGCTCCCAGCTATAGGACGACAGCAGGGCTTCCAGCTATAGGACCACGGCAAGGGCTGCCAGCTATAGGACGACGGCGGGGCTCCCAGCTATGGGATGACGGTGGGGCTGCCAGCTATAGGATGACGGCGGGGCTCGCAGCTATAGGACGACAGCGGGGCTCCCAGCTATAGGACGGCGGCGGGGCTCCCAGCTATAGGACGACAGCAGGGCTTCCAGCTATAGGACCACGGCAAGGGCTGCCAGCTATAGGACGACGGCGGGGCTCCCAGCTATGGGATGACGGTGGGGCTGCCAGCTATAGGATGACGGCGGGGCTCGCAGCTATAGGACGACAGCGGGGCTCCCAGCTATAGGACGGCGGCGGGGCTCCCAGCTATAGGACGACAGCAGGGCTTCCAGCTATAGGACCACGGCAAGGGCTGCCAGCTATAGGACGACGGCGGGGCTCCCAGCTATGGGATGACGGTGGGGCTGCCAGCTATAGGATGACGGCGGGGCTCGCAGCTATAGGACGACAGCGGGGCTCCCAGCTATAGGACGGCGGCGGGGCTCCCAGCTATAGGACGACAGCAGGGCTTCCAGCTATAGGACCACGGCAAGGGCTGCCAGCTATAGGACGACGGCGGGGCTCCCAGCTATGGGATGACGGTGGGGCTGCCAGCTATAGGATGACGGCGGGGCTCGCAGCTATAGGACGACAGCGGGGCTCCCAGCTATAGGACGGCGGCGGGGCTCCCAGCTATAGGACGACAGCAGGGCTTCCAGCTATAGGACCACGGCAAGGGCTGCCAGCTATAGGACGACGGCGGGGCTCCCAGCTATGGGATGACGGTGGGGCTGCCAGCTATAGGATGACGGCGGGGCTCGCAGCTATAGGACGACAGCGGGGCTCCCAGCTATAGGACGGCGGCGGGGCTCCCAGCTATAGGACGACAGCAGGGCTTCCAGCTATAGGACCACGGCAAGGGCTGCCAGCTATAGGACGACGGCGGGGCTCCCAGCTATAGGACGACAACGGGGCTCCCAGCTATAGGACGATGACGGGGCTCCGAGCTATAGGACGGCGGCGGGGCTCCCAGCTATAGGACGACAGCAGGGCTTCCAGCTATAGGACCACGGCAAGGGCTGCCAGCTATAGGACGACGGCGGGGCTCCCAGCTATGGGATGACGGTGGGGCTCCCAGCTATAGGACGACGACGAGGCTCCCAGCTATAGGACGACGGCGGGGCTCCCAGCTATGGGATGACGGTGGGGCTGCCAGCTATACACTTTCCGCTCTCCTTGCTCTTTCACTCGGTGGAACGCCCCGCTCGCTGCCTTATCCGCGGTGACCTTGACTAGGGAAGGTGCGCGAGTTCACTGAACAGCAAAAATGTGGAAGCGAAAAAATACTGGACGGCGTTGTGAAGTGTTTGTGTTCTGGGATACATTGAGTCATTGAGTGAAGCGGAAATCTACGGAGGTCAGGCTGGAGAAGGGAAGTCGCTGTTTGTCTTTGCAGGGAGGGTGCATGGCTGCTGTTCTAAGTGTGGGGGGGGGGGGGGGGGGGAAAAGGGGGGGGGGGCGCATTCATTAGAGGACTACAAGTCCCAGTATGCCCCGCATATAGTGTAGCCAGAAGACTGTCAGTCCCGATACTGGAGGAGTGTGATTCTGCTGTATGTGAGACCAGGGGACTACAAGTTCCAGAATTATCTGTATGCAATGTTACATAACTTGGAGGACTGCATAGGATAAGACTTGAGGACTACTAGTCCCAGCCTGACCTGCGTACACTCTTATATGACTGGGGGACCACAAGTCCCAAAATACAATGCACACAGGCCATGCTTGGACTTGCAGTCCCTTAGTACTGTAATATCAAATGTAAACACATTATTCTTGTATCCATAGCAACATAATATACAGTGGGGGGAATTTATCAAATCAGGAGCAGCTGTGCACGGCAACCAATCAGCTTCTCTCTTTCATTTTCAAATCTTAACTGAACCAACATGAAAAGAGAAGCTGATTGGTTGCCATGGGCAACTGCTCCAGATCTTGTCTGCTCCAGTTTTGATAAATTCCCCCCCAATGTAAACAAGACGTGCTTAGACTTGTAGCCCCACCCCCCCAGCAGCAGCCATATACAATATATACAGGCTGTGCTTCACTTCAATATGTTGGCAATTGTATGTGTCCAAGCTGGGATGGTGGGAGCTCCTCATAATGGGCACAGCGGGTGTAGAGGCCCGGGAACTCAGCACAGGGATGGCGGGAGCTCCTCATAATGGGCACAGCGGGGGTACAGACCCGGGAACTCAGCAGAGGGATGGTGGGAGCCCCTCATAATGGGCACAGCGGGGGTACAGACCCGGGAACTCAGCAGAGGGATGGTGGGAGCCCCTCATAATGGGCACAGCGGGGGTACAGACCCGGGAACTCAGCAGAGGGATGGTGGGAGCCCCTCATAATGGGCACAGCGGGGGTACAGACCCGGGAACTCAGCAGAGGGATGGTGGGAGCCCCTCATAATGGGCACAGCGGGGGTACAGACCCGGGAACTCAGCAGAGGGATGGTGGGAGCCCCTCATAATGGGCACAGCGGGGGTACAGACCCGGGAACTCAGCAGAGGGATGGTGGGAGCCCCTCATAATGGGCACAGCGGGGGTACAGACCCGGGAACTCAGCAGAGGGATGGTGGGAGCCCCTCATAATGGGCACAGCGGGGGTACAGACCCGGGAACTCAGCAGAGGGATGGTGGGAGCCCCTCATAATGGGCACAGCGGGGGTACAGACCCGGGAACTCAGCAGAGGGATGGTGGGAGCCCCTCATAATGGGCACAGCGGGGGTACAGACCCGGGAACTCAGCACAGGGATGGTGGGAACCCTTCATAATGGGCACAGGGGCTGCGCTGGGTGGTGAGGGGGCCCTATGATGGGTGATCATTATACAGGAGCGCGGCGCTCTGTGTTGGATTTTTGGCCCTCTGAGCAGTTCTTCAGCTTGTGCAGCGTCTCGGTTTCATGTGCGCTCGGCTTGTACAGACACGCAACCCCCCCAGCTGCATTGTGGTTACCAAAAGAAAAACTGCAAACTCGGCGCGTTACGTCACCGGCCAACACAATTGTGTGTACTGTCCCACGGCCACCGGTCAGGCCCAGACCCACCTGCGGCCTTCTGATTGTCTATCACGGGGAAGAGCAGCCGCTCTTATCTCGGGGCACTTGGTGGGCGACCTGCTGCAATCATTCTTATCCCCCATTGGCCGAGGATACCACATGACACGCAATGCATTTTTTAAAATCTCTATCCACTCGGAGCTCCGAAATAGACAAAAATGAAGTACACATGTGAGCTGTCGTCCTGCCTGAAGCCACTCTGTTCAGCCAGTCCTATAGTCAGGTGGC
>NW_017310034.1:22790-25614 GCF_000935625.1 Nanorana parkeri
CTATGAAGAAAAATGCAGGTCTGTGTACTAGCTGCACTTCATTACAAATGGCGATGGTTTTTCTTATATCGGCCGAGACCTATATACAGCTTGGGTTGGATGCCACTGCACAAGCATGGGGCCCGCTCAGGAATCAACAGTTCCATATCACAGTGTCACGGTTGCACTGTTACAGGATTGGACCCCCAAAAAGTGACAGTTCAACCTTAAAAGTGACAGTCCCCATTTAAAAGGGACAGTTCCATCTTTAGAAGTGACAGTTCTACCTTAAAAGAGACAGTTCTACCTAACGCTAAGTGACGGTTAAACCTTAGAGGAGACACTTCCATCTTTAGAAGTGACAGTTGCACCTTAAAAGTGACAGTATTACGTTAAAAAGTGACAGTTCTACCTTTAGAAGTGACAGTTGTACCTTTAGAAGTGACAGTTCCATCTTTAGAAGTGACAGTTGTACCTTAAAAGTGACAGTACTACCTTAAAAAGTGACAGTTCTACCTTTAGAAGTGACAGTTCCACCTTTAGAAATGACAGTTCTACCTTTAGAAGTGACAGTTCCATCTTTAGAAGTGACAGTTCAATCTTTAGAAGTGACAGTTCCATCTTTAGAAGTGACAGTTGTACCTTTAAAGTGGCAGTACTACCTTAAAAAGTGACAGTTCTACCTTTAGAAGTGACAGTTCTACCTTTAGAAGTGACAGTTCAACCGTAAAAGTGTCAGTTCCCATTTAAAAGTGACAGTTCTACCTTTAGAAGTGACAGTTCCATCTTTAGAAATGACAGTTCTACCTTTAGAAGTGACAGTTCCATCTTTAGAAGTGACAGTTCAATCTTTAGAAGTGACAGTTCCATCTTTAGAAGTGACAGTTGTACCTTTAAAGTGGCAGTACTACCTTAAAAAGTGACAGTTCTACCTTTAGAAGTGACAGTTCTACCTTTAGAAGTGACAGTTCAACCGTAAAAGTGTCAGTTCCCATTTAAAAGTGACAGTTCTACCTTAAAAGTGACAGTTCCATCTTTAGAAGTGACAGTTCTACCTTAAAAGAGACAGTTCTACCTAACGCTAAGTGACGGTTAAACCTTAGAGGAGACACTTCCATCTTTAGAAGTGACAGTTGCACCTTAAAAGTGACAGTATTACGTTAAAAAGTGACAGTTCTACCTTTAGAAGTGACAGTTGTACCTTTAGAAGTGACAGTTCCATCTTTAGAAGTGACAGTTGTACCTTAAAAGTGACAGTACTACCTTAAAAAGTGACAGTTCTACCTTTAGAAGTGACAGTTCCACCTTTAGAAATGACAGTTCTACCTTTAGAAGTGACAGTTCCATCTTTAGAAGTGACAGTTCAATCTTTAGAAGTGACAGTTCCATCTTTAGAAGTGACAGTTGTACCTTTAAAGTGGCAGTACTACCTTAAAAAGTGACAGTTCTACCTTTAGAAGTGACAGTTGTACCTTTAGAAGTGACAGTTCCATCTTTAGAAGTGACAGTTGTACCTTAAAAGTGACAGTACTACCTTAAAAAGTGACAGTTCTACCTTTAGAAGTGACAGTTCCACCTTTAGAAATGACAGTTCTACCTTTAGAAGTGACAGTTCCATCTTTAGAAGTGACAGTTCAATCTTTAGAAGTGACAGTTCCATCTTTAGAAGTGACAGTTGTACCTTAAAAGTGACAGTACTACCTTAAAAAGTGACAGTTCTACCTTTAGAAGTGACAGTTCCACCTTTAGAAATGACAGTTCTACCTTTAGAAGTGACAGTTCCATCTTTAGAAGTGACAGTTCAATCTTTAGAAGTGACAGTTCCATCTTTAGAAGTGACAGTTGTACCTTTAAAGTGGCAGTACTACCTTAAAAAGTGACAGTTCTACCTTTAGAAGTGACAGTTCTACCTTTAGAAGTGACAGTTCAACCGTAAAAGTGTCAGTTCCCATTTAAAAGTGACAGTTCTACCTTTAGAAGTGACAGTTCCATCTTTAGAAATGACAGTTCTACCTTTAGAAGTGACAGTTCCATCTTTAGAAGTGACAGTTCAATCTTTAGAAGTGACAGTTCCATCTTTAGAAGTGACAGTTGTACCTTTAAAGTGGCAGTACTACCTTAAAAAGTGACAGTTCTACCTTTAGAAGTGACAGTTCTACCTTTAGAAGTGACAGTTCAACCGTAAAAGTGTCAGTTCCCATTTAAAAGTGACAGTTCTACCTTAAAAGTGACAGTTCCATCTTTAGAAGTGACAGTTCTACCTTAAAACGTGACAGTTCCATCTTTAAAAGTGACAGTACTACCTTTAGAAGTGACAGTTCTACCTTAAAACGTGACAGTTCCATCTGATGACCTACCTAGCCTATCCAATCAATTTGTACCCGATCGGGCCGGCCCTTTGCACTACACCGTTGTTGGCCGATCTGAGGAAGATCGTACAATGGGATTGCGTCGTGCTTGGAAGAGGTCATACCATCGTACTGCGCGGTTTGTGGCCCCCGGGGTAGTCAGGGACCCTCAGGGGGCAGTTAATAAAACTCTCCTTCTATAACAGGATTCGGGAAATAAGCTGAAATAGTAAAATGATAAAAAATAAGATAATGAATCTGTAGCCGGCGTGGGGAACCTCACAGGGTGCACTACAACCCCCAGCATCCCTAGGGATGCTGGGGGGTTGTAGTGCACCCTGCGAGTGCAACTAGTACCCCACGCTACTTCTACACAGGTACGGCCACGACTGTCACTGCCACAGCAATGTAGGGGATCAGACGGATCGAGGGGCACTTTCGATGACTCGGCGCCGTGCGGCTCAACCGGTCGGCGAGATTCGGAAGCTTCCACCCGC
>NW_017310034.1:26252-28129 GCF_000935625.1 Nanorana parkeri
CCCCCTTCCCGAAATGGAGATGGATTTTTCCAGAACAATTATGAATCATATTCAAGATCTAAATAAAGAGTTTACGTCCTAAATTATGAAAACCGATCCGTCCTCATCCTCACCGGAACATCTACTTCATGGGATCATCACTCCCACCATCCCTGTGCTGAGTTCCCGGGTCTGTACACCCGCTGTGCCCATTATGAGGAGCCCCCACCATCCCTGAGCTGAGTTCCCGGGTCTGTACACCCGATGTGCCCATTATGAGGAGCTCCCACCATCCCTGTGCTGAGTTCCCGGGTCTGTACACCCGCTGTGCCCATTATGAGGGGCTCCCACCATCCCTGTGCTGAGTTCCCGGGTCTGTACACCAGCTGTGCCCATTATGAGGAGTCCCACCATCCCTGTGCTGAGTTCCCGGGTCTGTACACCCGCTGTGCCCATTATGAGGAGCTCCCGCCATCCCTGTGCTGAGTTCCCAGGTCTGTACACCCGCTGTGCCCATTATGAGGAGCTCCCACCATGTCCCTTCACGTTGGGTCCTATGAGAGGAGTAGTCCCTCCGATGTTCTGGATGGGACCTCCTCGGAGCCTGGGCTGAGTCACGCGATGAGACGTTCCTCGGACATGTCTCGGCTCATCCTCTCGCAGGGAGTCAGGATTGTTCCCTCCGGGTTACCTCAGGCCTGGAGAATGCAGCTCAGACCCGGAGAGGGGGCGGGGCTCCGACCACAATGACACCCGCCAGCGATCATTAGACAGGACAGACTGAGAATTACCCGTGAGGAAAAAAAAAGAGGACCTGTCAGAATGCAACAACATATCCGTGTCCTAAGAAGGGAGGGGGAATCACCACTCTAAGGCATTGAGCTGTGTGTGTAATCTGAGCTTCATCTGTGTAAACAAGCAAAGCAGTTTAAAAAAACCCGATAAATGGGAAACTTTTAATTTAAAAAAAAGGCAAAAAATGTTTTTATTCATCAACATAGCAGCTGAGTGAATGCTGAGTGAATGCTGAGTGAATGCTTAAGGAATTAAGCCAGGTTATAACTAGACCATTAATCCTCATTTTTAAGGACTCCTTAATGACTGGTAGGAAGGGAACGTTTGTTTACTATCCGGGGGGGCTGAAGCACTTCCATAGGAAGGCGGCCATTGTTCTCCGGAGATCTATTTCTGGCCGACGAGGAAAAACAAGCCGCGTATCGGCTCCTTCCGCCATTGTTGCGGCTCTGATCACCTCGGGCCGCAGAAAGAGCTCCAGAACTATCAATCTGTCCACCGATCGATCATCTATAGGGGCCCCGCGGCGTAGGTGGAGGAGGCCGGGGCCAGGCAGCAGGTGGCCCGGGGGCTGACAGGTAAGAGGAGCGCGGTGTGCAGGGAAAGGAACCCCGACCCCGCAGAGCCCACCTGCGGGGTCACTCTCAGGTGGGCTCTGCGGGGTCTCTGGTATGTGCGCGGTCTCAGGTGGGCTCTGCGGGGTCTCTGGTATGTGCGGGGTCTTAGGTGGGCTCTGCGGGGTCTCTGGTATGTGCGCGGTCTCAGGTGGGCACTGTAGGATCACTTTCAGGTGTGCTGTGCAGGGTCTCTGGTATGTGCGGGGTCTCAGGTGGGCTCTGCGGGGCCACTCTCAGGTGAGCTATGTGGGGTCTCAGGTGTGCTGTGCAGGGTCTCTGGTATGTGTGGGGTCTATAGTCTATGCAAGTGGGCACTGTGGGGTCTATAGTGGGTTGGTGCGGGGTCTCGGGTGGGCACTGTGGGGTCTCAGGTTGGATGTGCTGGGTCTCAGGTATGTGCGGGGTGTATGGTGGGCTCTGCAGGGTCACGCTCAGGTGGGCTCTGCGGGGTCTCAGGTGGGGTCACGCTCAGGTGAGCTCTGCGGG
>NW_017310034.1:28533-28959 GCF_000935625.1 Nanorana parkeri
GGGGTCACCCTCAGGTGAGCTCTGCGGGGTCGCAGGTGGGCACTGTGGGGTCTGTAGTGGGTTGTGCGGGGTCTCAGGTGGGCTCTGCGGGGTCTCAGGTGGGCACTGTGGGGTCTATAGTGGGTTGTGTGGGGTCTCAGGTGGGCCCTGGGGGATCTCAGGTGGGCTGTGCAGGGTCTCTGGTATCGTGTGAGGTATATGGTGGGCTCTGCAGGGTCACGCTCAGGTGAGCTGTGCGAGCTCTCAGGTGAGCTGTGCGGGCTCTCAGGTGAGCTGTGCGGGCTCTCAGGTGGGCTGTGCGGGCTCTCAGGTGGGCTGTGTGGGGTCTCAGGTGAGCTGTGCGGGCTCTCAGGTGAGCTGTGCGGGCTCTCAGGTGGGCTATGCGGGCTCTCAGGTGGGCTATGCGGGCTCTCAGGTGGGCTTTGC
>NW_017310034.1:29009-29473 GCF_000935625.1 Nanorana parkeri
TCCCCCCCTCTCCCGGTTGTTGGTCTCTCCCAGTGATGGATTCTGGGGAGGGGTCCCTTTCAGCATCTTCCAGAATTCGGCTGATTCATTGTCCCAGAATCCTCTGCTGCAGGAGAGTGGGGTGGAGGCGTCTGCCAGGAGAAGCTGCAGCATCCCAGCCACACAGAGAGAGAGAGTCACCGAGCCGGAGGTAGTAGCCTGCCTGGACCACCACCGCCTGCCTGGACCGTACAACCCCCTCCGACCACACGGTGCGTACCCACCGAGCCACCCCGTCATCTACCGCCACGGGGACTGATCATTAGTATTCAGTGCAGACACTGCCGGGGGGGTCAGGAGACGGGAAGGCAGAGCATCCCAGGGGTCTGATATCTGTCTGTATGTACGTCTATCTATCCCTTTATCTATCTATCTATCTATCTATCCCTTTATCTATCTATCTATCTATCTATCTATCTATCTAT
>NW_017310034.1:33307-33568 GCF_000935625.1 Nanorana parkeri
CTCCCATTGTTTAAAGCTCCCTAATATTCAACTCGGGCTACAGAACAAATAAATAAACACATATGTATATATATATAGGAGAGAGAGAGGGTGTATATATATATATATATAGATGCCCAATGAAGGGTGTGATGGGGCCCGGAGGGTGTCGGTAAAATGAGATCCCGGTGTATATATAGCCGGTGGAGCGTGAGTGCGGCGTTGCCACTGCAGCTGTGCTAATTCGGTACATGGTGATGAGTCATCCCGATCCTCATCCAT
>NW_017310034.1:33594-34126 GCF_000935625.1 Nanorana parkeri
TTTATCAGTTCTGGGGGGGAAAGAGAACCTGTCACCGGCCAGCAGAGAGCTTCACGTGCAGATGTTCCCCTGAGGCCGTCAGCATTCACATTCATATTCCAGCTTCTACCAAGGGGCCTCTATATCAATGCTTTCACCCAAGATTCACACGCATTTCACACACAATTCACCCGGGATTCATACACATGTCACCCAGGATTCATACACATGTCACCCAGGATTCATACACATTTCACCCAGGATTCACACACATTTCACCCGGGATTCACACACATTTCACCCGGGATTCACACACATTTCACCCGGGATTACAGCATTCACCCACATTTCACCCGGGATTCACACACATTTCACCCGGGATTCACACACATTTCACCCGGGATTCACACACATTTCACCCAGGATTCATAGACATTTTACCCAGGATTCATAGACATTTTACCCAGGATTCACACACAATTCACCCGGGATTCACACACAATTCACCCGGGATTCACCCAGGATTCACACACAATTCACCCAGGATTCACAC
>NW_017310035.1:0-34061 GCF_000935625.1 Nanorana parkeri
CGTGCACTCCAGAGATAAATGGACTCTATTGCCATTTGTGTGTGATTTTGGACAGAATTACATTTTAAGGATCTACATTTACTTTTTAAAAATGACGTGTGTTTAACAGATGATGTCATTGGTAAAATCTGTAATTGTGTGAAGGGTTCTGTACCAGGATGCTTTTGAAATTGTTAGTCACAAATGTTTTCCTCCCCCAATGCTGCTTTAAGGACTAACATTAAATGATGTCTCATGATCCGATCATCTTATTCCTTCCACTTGTATTCAGCAATCCCTCCAGCGCTGGTACTGGTACCGGTCTCTGATCCAGCGCAGACTCCTCCAGTCCCATGCTGTCTGTCCGACGTGCATGCTCCCGGCTGCATGCATTCACCTCCCACTGTGTCCTTCCTCTTCTCCTGCCGATGATCTCTACTGCGCATGTGCCTGCTCTCCTCCTGCTCGGCCGCGCAAGAAGCTTCAGATCTACAGCTAGGAGTGAGCGGCGGAGACAGAGGTAAGTCTTTAACATTTTGGTAACCTTTTTTAATTAAAAAACAATTTTTTTTTGCATATACAGTATCTAGTGCTTGCTAGCAGAAAAAAAAAAAATTGAAGTATATTGAAACGCCCCTCAAATGCTCGGTCAATGCTCCTACACCATTGTTCGGGCATTTAAGAAGCGTTGCACAAACAAAATAGAAGTGTGGCTGCTGCTGGTCACTTCCCTTTACTTACATCACTTTACCCTTTAACACACCCGCCTACTTGCAGGGCATTTTGCAAGCATATTTGATGCCTCCTTACTGCCTTAAAATGCTTGCCAAATGTCTTGTAAACACTAACGGCGCGTTAATCAGCATTGCTCTTTCATTACATTCTCAACACACAATAAAGCACGCTCAATGTGTCATCTTGCAGTGAAGGGGCTAGAAGCTGCATGATATTGATAATTCTACAGAAAATGGCTTATAGATTTACCAGTTTAAAATGTAATTTTTGGTAAATTACACTTTTAAACTGTAAAAATGTACATTTTAAAACAGTTATGAACTGAAAAATTGTATTTTTAACAGAATTTTTCTGGCAACCACAAGTGCCATTTTAGTTTGAAAAACAGAATTTTTTTTTTGGATTTACAGGTAAAAAATTTATTTTAAACTGTAAATTGCACAGTTTAAAACTGTAAAGTTGTTTACAGTTTTAATGTATTTTTTACAGAATTTTTCTGGCAACCACAGCTGCCAGATTTTTTCTGTAAAAACAACGGGAAATTTTTTACATGAAACTCGAATAATTAGAATATCGTGCAAAGTTCATTTATTTCACTACTGCAACTTAAAAGGTGAAACTAATATATGAGATAGACTCATTACATGCAAAGCAAGATAATTCAAGCCGTGATTTGTCATAATTGTGATGATTATGGCTTACAGCTCATGAAAACCCCAAAAACCCCAAATCCACAACCTCAAAAAAGTAGATTATTACATGCAATCAATAAAACAAGGATTGTACATAGAACAATATCGGACCTCTGAAAAGTACAAGCATGCATATGTACTCAGTACTTGGTTTGGGCCCCTTTTGCAGAACTTACTGCAATTACTTTTGCACGATATTCTAATTATTCGAGTTTCACCTGTATGAGCTGATGTATGCGTGTATATGAGTCCATGTGTGATTTTTCTCTTAGCTGTACCCCTGAATGTTCTGGTCTCCCAGGAACTCGTCCAGGAGTCTCTTGAATGATTCTACACTCTTAGCTGAAATCACTTCCTGTGGCAGCGAGTTCCAGACCTTAACCACTCTAACTGTGAAGAACCCCAATTTTTTTTCCACCAATTTTAGGTTGTGCCCTCTGGTCTTTGTTACAGAGCTGACTGTAAACAGTTTGTTACTGAGGTTGCTGTCACCCTTGAATAGTTTATACATAAAAATCATGTCCCCCCTTAATCTCCTAACCTCCAACGAGAACATATTTAATTTGAACAACCTTGTTTCATAGCTCAGATCCTCGAACCCCTTTTAATGAGTTTGGTTGCCCTCTTCTGGACTTTTTCCAGCTCAAGGACATCCTTTCTGAGTATTGGTGACCAAAACTGGACCGCATACTCCAGATGTGGCCAAAGCAGTGATCTATAAAGAGGCAAAATTATAGACTTGTCCCTGCAATACATTCCCTTCTTAATGCAAGACAGGACTCTGCTAGCTTTGTTTACAGCAGCCTGGCACTGCGAGCTGTTCTTCATTCTACGGTCTATAATGACCCCCAAATCCTTCTCCGTTTCCGACTTCCCTAGTTGCATACCCATAGGTGTATAGTCCATTTGCCTATTTTTAGCTCCAAGGTGCATTACCTTACATTTATCGACATTGAACTTCATCTGCCATACAGTTGCCCACTCCCCGATTTTCTCCAGGTCCTCCTGTAATGTTATAATGCCTAAATCTGTGTCTACTACGCTCTCAATTTTCGTATCATCAGCAAACACTGAGATATGACTTCTCACTCCCTCCTCTATATCATTAATGAATAGGTTAAAAAGCATGTGACCCAGCACCGAACCCTGGGGTACGCCACTCACGACCTCCGCCCAGTCTGAGAAGGTGCCATTAACTGATACTCTTTGTACACGTTCCTTCAGCCAGTTTTCTATCCACGTGCACAATACTTCATCTATGCCCATACCCCTTAGCTTGTATAACAAGCGTTTATGTGGCACAGTATCAAATGCTTTGGCAAAGTCCGGGTACACTACGTCCATTGTCCTCCCACCATCCAGATCTCTACTTACCTCTTCGTGAAAGGTCAGCAGGTTGGTCAGCAGGTGTGGCCCCACTCGTAGCCATTCAGTATTTTTCCCGGAAATAGGCCCTCCGCGATGTGCATGCATGTTGCAGCCCCATTCTTTCTTATGAGAAAGTCATACTGATGACAGCTTCAAACACTTACTGGTGCTAGTGTCCAGCTCTCAGGGAGTTGGAGAAACTAATTCAAGAAAAAAAAAGTTTGTTCTTATATCTTTTTATTGATTGCAGTCTGTTATTTTTAGTTACTGGAAGCTGGATGAGAAGGTTTAGAAAATTGTCATGAGTAGCTAATATAAAAAAAAAAAAGAAAAGGTCCCAATAGCACCAACACTCCTTTGCAGTTTTTTATACACTTGATGGGTGAACCTGTTAGTGAGAGTCTACCTCAGCAGGCAAAAGCCACATTTTGTAAAGTTCATTTTTATATAAAGCACCCATTTTCAAGAAAGCACCAGTAGACAGAAAGAAGGAGCTAACAAATGACCTAAGTCTAATGAATATTTACCACAAAAGTAATTTAGTGATATAACCATTTTGTAGGGGATTATTTATAAATCATCAATCGAGACATATGCTGTTCGTACAAATTCAAGCCACTAAATGGAGCATTTCTTATGCTCCTTGGCTCCATCTAGTAGTGAGAATGCCATGTAAATCATCCTCAGATTGTATCCTTCCCCTATATTGATTCTGCCCAGTATTTGGATAACTTACCTCTAATTTTTTTTAATGGTTCCAGTGAGCTCATCTCATTAGATTAACAAAGCTTGCATTTAGTATAATTACATTATACCAAGCGCTGTACTGTTGTCTTTGAACCTTTTCTGAGCAAAGATTTGTCCTTTGATTCTTCATATGCTCTTGTTTTTAAGGGGTTGAGAGTGCCAGCATGCTTACTATGACTTCATATGTCTTTCTAGGCACTTTTTCCTTCTCTTTCCCATCTGGATATTGAATCTTCTGCCATGTAGAATATTTTGTACTACTTTCTTATGATATTTAGATTTTTATTCATAGAGCATTTGAAAGCTATTGTTTTTTCTCTTTCTGTAAATTTGTTTTATAAATGCAATGATTTCTGCTACCCTAAATGCAGTCTACAAGTTTCTATTGGGCTGCTCTGGAAAAAAAGATTGACTCGTGTTGCTGGAAGTAGCATCATTTAGTATCTTTTCCTCCGCAATAATTCTGAACTGACCATAGGTGCTCCTTCTACTTGCGCAGATAAAAAATAGTTTCTCATTTTATTTTGTACATATAATAGTTCTTTCTTGATTTACCTAAATGTGTCTTGTCAGTCCCTCATCCGCAGCTGTAATTTAGTTCTGGCTCATAGATCTTCATAAATATACCATTTTAACCGCTTTGTGACCAGACCAGGTTTAGTAGTGTCAGTATTTTATCAGTTAACTTGACAGTAACTCTATGAATAATTTGTACATGTAGAGTTTTGCAATATCCTGCTCATTTCCTAATGCACTCATAGGGTGACAAATTGGGGGTGTAGGGGGGTATGGAGCAAAAATCCAAATGTAGTTTCCGGCAACATTTCTAGTGTTTTATAGTGTACAGCAGGGGTGCCCACAATTTTTCATCTGGAGATCTACTTTTCAAATGACGAGCTCAATGAGATCTACCAGCGAAAAGACAACATTATTTAGAAAACAAGCACATTAAAATTTGCTACTAGGACTACTGTCTCTCTCACGCGCTCTCTCCTTTTTCTCTCTGGGCCGGTTCACACTACAAAGTCTACGTTCCAAAGCGTTCGGCCTCTGAAACGCAAGCCAGCTGGCTCCCTGCGGGAGGGGGCCTGGCGGTGCATTGAAGTAATTGGCACCGCAGCCATGCCCCTTGCCCACCGTGCGATTGCACGCACCCGGAACATCCGGAACAATGCTGCAAGCACTATTTTTGCAGATCGCACTGGACCGGAATGCAGGCACTAATGCTCCTGGGTGCGAGCGGTCGCACGCAGGGCGGGCAGCATGGCGGGCGGGCAGCGTGGCTTCGGTGCCATTGACTTCAATGCAGCGCCACTTCTGTCCTTGAAAGCAGGAAGCCGGCCAGCTTGCATTCCAGAGGTCGAACGCTCTGGAACGCAGACTTTGTTGTGTGAACCGGCCCTTTCTCTTGGCTGTCTCTCTCTCTCTCTCTGCGGTCTCTCTTCTCTCTCTCTATCTTATGGCTGTCTTTTCTTACCTGCAATCCTTCAGCTTTCTGGGTCTCCTCTGAGGTGTGGTGTCCTGTCCACCTGCGGTGCTCGTGTAGCCGGATGTGTAGGCTAGGAGAGGTGTCCAGCCCCTTCCTGTCTGCAGCTTCTGACGGATTCAGCCACACAAGCACCGAGGGATGACAGGGCACAGGTCAGTGAGCCGATCGCGATCTACCAGTGGTCGATTTGCAATCGACTGGTAGATCGCGATCAACCTAATGGGCACCCCTGGTGTACAGGGCAGTGTCAATAGCTCCCAACTCTATACAGCTATTTGCTATAAACTGAGGGTCAGTTACATGTCAATCTTGGGCTTTCAGTGGTGAATGTGGAGGACAGCACGTTACCATGAAGAAAGATCCTTAAATGAGAATTACGGGGTATGTGAAATACACTCATCCCCATAATTCAAGCTGACCTGTGACACTGAAGCTGTCACATGTCGCCTCTATTGATTGGGAAGTTAACGAACACATACCGCTGATCCTCTCACTGGAGAGACTGTTAGTCACCACTCCCCGCAAAGATTCCCCCCTCCCCTCTCCATTTGTTCACGCTGACTGAACAGGTGGGGAGCTGGTGGGCACAGCTGATTCTGCCTCGAGAGGCATAGGCAGCTGTCAATCAGCCAGCGGGTTGAATCTCCACAATATTGTTGAGATCCGTACTGGCTGTGGCGTGACGTGGCTCTGCTCTTTCAGCATAGCCCTCTTTCAGGTAATAACCCTCTATTTGCTGAGTTCTGGGTCACAGGAGGACATCAGTACATGTCCTATGACCCTGAAGAGAACTACGGGCAAAAAAGGTTGGCCCATAGCTTCTTTTAAGAATGTGTTTTTTGGCGCATCAGTAATAAGATGCATCAAAGTGAGGTATGGGCCTTTTATCATGTATATCAACCACAGTATATAAATAGTGTAGACACTTTTTTCCCCCAAGACTGGAAACCATTGTATAACTTGCTTTTTTTTTAAAAACAAATCCTTTATTTTTGGGTTAAAATCCTTAATTATGTTTTGCAAGGCTTCAGTGATAAGGAATCATATTTAAATTTTTGACAGACATATGCATTAACAGTAGCTTTTGTAGGCTAAACATCCATTCCATCAGTAGTGTATTGTCTTGTTATAGGTCACAGAGGCACAGCACTCCAGTGACAAGCTGATCTATAAATAAATTACAAACTTGAGCCAGAGCTGTGGGGGAGGAGAGTAAAAGAGAAGGAAGAACGATCGTGCTTTTTGCTTTATTGTTCCCAGTGTACAAGCTCACCTTGGTTCAATATTCAGCTGGCTTTTGTAATTTTTATATCTTTTATGTAATTTGTGTTGAAAGGTACAGAGTTAATTTTATCTGGAAAAGATGGAAAGATACAAATAATACACTGCTTATATTATGTATTTTTTATTATCCTCCCTGACGTGACAGATGCTGGTATTGCAGGATCATGATTTGTTGTGCCAGGTTTGAGGTTTGTATGATATGCCGTACCTCTATTGCATCCAGTGGTGACCAGTGAAACCGGTCAGGTTTTAGGGCTAATTGTGGACCCCTACTTTGAAAATCTTGCCTCACATGGAGTAAAACGATAACACTTGATGGACTCTTGAAGTATACACCTGTTTGAAATCCATCAATTGAAAGTGTAATGCTTGATATATACCTTTGGGGAAGATTCAAGGAAGAGTGACTGACTTTGAACTGTTTTATTAATCCCCTATCACTGGACAAATTGTTAATACGTTGAAGCCCAATTCTGGAGTATTCATGCATACTCTGTGGTCAGGGAGGAGTCTGGATAATTGGATGCACCTGGAAGAATTCAGGATTCAATTAGCAACTTGACATGTACAAGGAGGGATATGACTGCCAAATCCAGGAGGCTGGACTGAGATTTTGTCACATATTGCCTTATGTTGCATGACTTTTAAAGGACATATTCTGGCAGATATCCCTCACCTCGTTATTTAAACTGGGACTGTGATAAATGTATTCACCCCTCTGGTTAGTTACTCTGACATGGGACAAGTGTCTATTGTGATTTTCTTCGAGTGATGATAAACATAAAAGAGAGAAAATCCATAGTATGCAGGACAAACCATCAATGTTGTTGGACGTTTTTTAAAAAGAGACAATATAAATATGACAACTATACAGTATTGCAATACAATAAACAGGGAACAGTAAAGGCTTTTAATGAACAACCATGTTTTTTTTAAAATATGCTGCATCATTGCATTATGGTGTTGATGTGTAATTTTTGTGTATCTTTAAATAAATATAACGTTTTTGTTACACAGATCATATGTGGTGGCTATAGGTATTTATTATATGCGAGTCACAATTTAGGTTTCCCATATAGGAGTCCCATATACAGATGCAGTATTGAGGATTGTTGAATTTTTCCGGGAACTCCAAACATTCAGCAGCCTGTGTAATAATTGTTTTGGAAAAAAAAATGTATGGTAGCCATTAGTTTCATCAATAGTGACAGGAGAGTATAGAATGTCTGTTGTTGATTTGAACCACTGCACAGTTAGGCTGGGTATGGAGTTGATGGGCTGTATTGACCATTGGCAAATAGTGATGAATCAATTTGCAGTCAAATCCATTTGATAAATGCTGGCAATTATGTCTTTTTCACAATTTGTGCTTGAAGATTTGTGCGGGCTTGTGGTAATCAAACAGTACAGGAATCATCATTGTAAGCATTCTTTAATAATTTCCTGCAGAACAGTTGTATGTGCATGAAAATATTTAGTCAGATCAAAAATTAGCTCATCTACAAATCTTCATTACAAAAAAAAAAAATGATGAAGGAAACTTCCAGTTTCCACTCACTTTAGTAACCTAAACCACTTAGAATGGCGGGACCTGCAGCACAGTGGCATAGTGTTTAGCACTTCTGCCTTGCAGCACTGGGGGTCCCCAGTTTGAATCCCGACCAGGTCACTATCTGCAAAGAGTTTGCATGTTCTCCCCGGGTACTCTGGTTTCCTCCCACACCCCAAAGACATGCTGCAGGGTTAGTTGGCTACGGTCTAAATTGGCCCTCTTATGTATGCATGTGAGATAGGGACCTTAGATTGTAAGCTCCTTAGGGTAGGGACTGATGTGAATGTGCTACTATGTAAAGCGCTGTGTAAATTGTTTGCGCTCTATAAATACCTGTAATAAAGGACCTGCTCTTTTCATATACCCTCGGTTGGGATGTGACACTGTCTAGCCTATTCTGTAAAGTAGAATGAGAGTGTTTGTTTCTGGGCAGGTTAACCAAGCAGTTATCTTTTACTCCCACAGTGGCCTCCACCATGGTTTTTAATGGAAATACATGCGCCATTCACAGCATCTGCTGTTGCAGTTTTGACCTTTTGAGAAAATGTCTATCACTCTCTGCCATGCTCAAGAAAGAATGTAACAGACTACTACACTATGAAAACCCTTTACAGAGGCAAAGTTCTTTAATTTCTAATTGGAGCCTTCAGAGGTTCAGCTTAACAATTTTAAAATGTTTTAATAAAAAGAAATGTACTCAAAATATATTACAGAGCAGACCTAAGCATCAGTAAAATAAAAAGGGTATCAAAAGTGAAAATCCATTTAAGCCCATCTGCCATATCAGATTGGATTTACTCTGCAAGTGATCTGTAATCTGCAATGCACCAAAGACCAGAGTACCGGGCCCTCAGAAACATGGCTCTCCGTATTCTTGGTAGTTTCAAAGTTAAACGTGCTCAAAGCTGCTAATGAAACAGCTTTTTCTTGACCCTCTAGAGGGTGTCTCTGAGCTAACTCTACCCAGTCCAGGTTCCAGGGGTGTACTGCAGCTGTGGTGGATAGTATTGTATTGTATTATGCTCAGCAGGCACACCCTTAATGCCAACTATGTTAAAAGTATATATACAGCCTAACTAAATGACATTTAAAGGAGAACTATGAGGTGAGTGCTTTTCACTCACCTAGTTCTAGCTGACCTGTGACAATGAGACTGTCACAGGTTGGCTCAGTAGATTTGGAGGTGAGCGAACACATATTGGCGTTCGCTCACCTCTCGATCCTGTCGCAGCTCTCTGCGGTGACAGGGGAGGGGCTGGATTCCCCCCTCACCGCTCCGATCTGGCGGATCAGATGGGGGAGGGGGCGGGTTCCTGCTGGCTCTGCCTCTAGATAGGCAGAGCCAGCTGTCACTCACGCAGCTGGGCGGATCCAGACATAATTGTCGGGATCCGCTGCGGCGCCTCAGTATACCGCAAGCTGTAGCTCGCGGTATACTGAGCTTAGGGTGACGGGAGGACGCTAGTTTGTGTCCTCCCGTTACCCTAAGGAGAACTATGGGGAAAAGCCTTAACCTCATAGTTCTCCTTTTAAGTCTAATTGTAAACTTCAAGCCATTTGATTGGCCCTCTTTGCACAACAGTGATGTCATTGCATTGGGTGTAATAACATAATTGCATTATCACACATGCCTAGGATTGAAGTTGATTTATGTTTGCATGTGGCTGACAAATTTGAACATAATGTGCAATTATGATCTCTTACTAATTTGCTCGGAGTTCTTTATTACATACATAATAGAAAGCAGCTTTCTATTATGTAGAAAGAATTTCAGTAAAACTGCCATCCTATGGTATTGAGTAAAATTCATTCGTTTTCATATTAATCTCAAATTATCCCAGACAGTTACTATGCAATGGATAAAACCCTGCTTAATAATTTTTGTGTTCTAAAAATACTGTGTTGACCTTGAAACCATTAGTTTCTGCCTTGTTTATTTTGGCTACCTCCGAAGTAATTCTACAATAAATAATTTAGTACTGCTGTGTTAAGTGAAGTCTTTGCCTTGATGCATGCTTGTTTTGTGGCATGAGTGGCAGAATGTTGAAATCTGCTTTCATGCCTTTGTTGTATGTATAAATTGGAGGTCATAGGTTTTAGTGGTGCATATGGAGAAGACAGAAAGCCTACTTACAAAATTTCCCAAAGGTGCCAATGACACGACATTTTATGTACTGATATATTTTTTTTTTCTTTCCAAGTGAATACTCGTGCATTTTCCTACCTCCTGATTTTTATTTTTTTCTGACTTTAACATTTAAAATTTAGCATTCTAAAAAAATGCTTTTTTGGCTAAAGATCTTGACCATTGCTAGATTTATTGTGAAATATGGATCACTGTTAAGTATCCAGAAACCTCTTTATAGATTAGCTTTCCTGCTCCAGTGTCTAGTCATGCCGCATAGTGGACATAAAGATGTATAAAAGGCACCTGATTAATGTTAGCAGCTGCTGCATGGGCTTAAAATAGTTCCCTCTCTGGTTAAAGTTGAATGTAATAAGAAATAGATATTTCTTCTGTAAATGTTGAAATTCATTTTGTAAAGGCCAGCAAGCCCTTGTCAGATGGCTGTCAATTACACGCCTGGCCCACCCACCTCCCTGACGTAGCTGCAGCCCATAGGTTCATTGGGGATCTAGCTATGTCTCTGCTCCCTTATTTGCCAGCCCGCCGGGAGGGAGCCGAACCTGCAGCTGCACAACATGCAGATTCTGTTCACTGCTCAACACGTGGCTTTTACCAGCCACTTTAATCAATTTGTTGTCCTCAGTTTAATCTGCCCAGATTAGGTTGAAACACGTCTCCGTCCTGCAGGGATTCTGTGAGGGAGATCCCGGAGGGGCCTCATCTGTATGTAAATCCCACACAATAGAAATCCTGATTGTTGCTGATCCAATGTAGAGGCAATTGCAGCCAGCTAAGTCTTTCTGTCTGTGGGGAATGCTCCATGGAGTATGTAAGTCTCACATTATGTTCCAGGTATGATTGCTACAATATCTTCTAGTGATTTTACAGAATGATTATGCAATTAAAGATCTGTGCATCTCCAGCATAATGTGATGATGGCCAGCAAATGGATAAATTACCAAGTAGCCAAAGACTAAAGTTGCACATGTGGCTCTAGACTAGGTATAATCAGTCCCTAGGTCCAGGGTGCTGTGTTGGGTCCATGGTGCTGTGTGGATTGGTGCCGGTCTAAGGTTTGCAGTGCAAAGTTTGTATTGGTGCTGATCTGATATCTGCCATGCATTGGTGCTGGACTAAGGTTTGCAGTGCAAAGTAGGGATGCAGCAATACCGATACTGAGTACTCGTATTCGCCCAAATGGAGCCAACTTCCTGTGCGGTAAGGAAGCTGGGTGGCGAGTAAAGACCCACCTCCCGGCTTCCTGATTGGCCGGGATGCTGGCTCCATGCTTATTGCCGGGAAACCATCTTCCTGGCCAATCAGCATCAAGCCAGACGAACAGCCAGCTCAATGCTGATTGGCCGGGAAGCTGGCTTTCCAACCAATCAGCATGGAGCTGGGTTCCTGACCAATCAGGAAGCCGTGCGGTATGTCATTACCCACCGCCCCGGCTTTCTGATTGCCCGGGAAGCCTGCGAGGTAAACACATTAAAATAATTAGTGAGTTGAACTTATTATTAGCACTACAACTATGAGTGTAAAAATTGAAAGTTAACTAACACTACGGTGCGCAATTGTTCATCGGGACCCGGTTGTCTGATGGTTACAAAAATGGCACTCGGCATGTAAAAGGTTGCTGACCCCTGTTCTATACAGTGTGTGTGCATTAATATAACATGCAAAAAAGTGTGTGTGTGTGTATATATATATAATATATATCAATGTGTGTGTATGATACAGGAAGTAAAATTGAATTTAAGTTACTCCCTTCGGTTTAGCCCTATATATAGATTGTTAGTTCAAAGTAGTAATATAGTAGGATGATTAGGTTGGGTGGGCAGAAAGGTGGTGAAGCATTTTAATTAGCAAACTTACCTGCGCAGTAAAAGAAAGTAGAGATCACAAGCTTAAGTTGGACATCATTAAGATGGTACTGGGGTTCTAGCCTAATTTTAGGGTTCAATGGCACTGGGTGGACGTACATGTCATAAATAAGAACTACCTGTGTTTCAATATTATGTTCGACTGTGCTGAAGTTACGCAATAATGGTGCAGTGGGTAGCTTTGGGTGCAGTGCATGCATGGTATCTGAAGGGAAAAGATGTCTGTCCCCGTGTAAGCAAGCTGCCAGTGCCTGTAAATATATGTTAAATTTACACCACTATATAATAAAACATTTTTAAAAAGTCTAATCTGTGCTTCATTAAAGATGGTCAGCTTACTAGCGGGCACCTCAAGTATGGCCAAAGAGCCACACAAAATATTTATTGAATGTAATGATACAGAAAGTTGTCATAGCCTTTTGCACATTTAACAGAAGGTGTTCTGACACTACAGGCATCCTACAAGAGATACTCTGACATTGACCATACCTGCAGAGACCAAGAACATAGTTGCATAGTATTTGAGGTTGAATAAAGACATAAGTCCATCAAGTCCAACCTATTGCGTGTGTGCATTTATGTTTGATCAGGTGTGTGCATGTGTATTACTCCATGTGTGATTTTGCTCTTAGGAGTACCTGTACCCCTGTATGTCATGGTCTCTGAGGAACACGTCCAGGAGTTTCTTGAATGATTCCACACTCTTAGCTGATATCACTTCCTGTGACAGTGAGTTTCAGACCTTAACCGCTCTAACTGTGAAGAACCACTTGCGCCCTGTGTGTTGAAATTTGTTTTCCACCAATTTTTGGTTGTGCCCTCTGGTCTTTGTTACGGAGCTAACCGTAAACAGTTTGTTAACAATGTTGCTGTCACCGTTGAATAGTTTATACAGGAAAATCATGTCCCCCCTTAATCTCCTAACCTCCAACCAGAACATATTTAATTTTAACAACTTTGCTACATAGTTCAGGTCCTCGAACCCCTTAATGAGTTTAGTTGCCCTCCACTGGACTTTTTCCAGCTCAAGGACATCTTTTCTGAGTATCGGTGACCAAAACTGGACCGCATACTCCAGATGTAGATTTGTCCCTGCAATACATTCCCTTCTTAATACAGGACAGGACTCTGCTCGCTTTGGTTACAGCAGCCTGGCACTGCGAGCTGTTGTTCAATCTGCGGTCTATAATGACACCCGAATCCTTCTCCGTTTCCGACTTCCATAGTGGCATAACCATACGTGTATAGTCCATTTGCCTATTTTTAACTCCAAGGTGCATTACCTTACATTCATCGACATTGAACTTCATCTGCCATACAGTTGCCCACTCCCCGATTTTATCCAGGTCCTCCTGTAATGTTATAATGTCTAAATCTGTGTCTACTACCCTCCCAATTTTCGTATCATCAGCAAACACTGAGACATGGCTACTCCCTCCCCTATATCATTAATATACAGGTTAAAAAGCATGGGGCCCAGCACAGAACCCTGGGGAACGCCACTTATGACCTCAGCCCAGTCTGAAAGGGGCCATTAACTGATACTCTTTGTACACGTTCCTTCAGCCAGTTTTCTATCCACGTGCACACTAATTCATCTATGCCCATAGCCCTTAGCTTGTTTAACAAGCGTTTATGTGGCACCATATCAAATGCTTTGGAAAAGTCCAGATATACTACGTCCAACGGCCTCCCTCCATCCAGATCTCTACTTACTTCTTTGTAAAAGGTCAACAGGTTGGTCTGGCAAGAACAATCCTTCCTAAATCCGTGCTGGTTATCAGTTGTTATGCCATGATCCCGGACAAAAAATTCCCTCTAACAGTTTACATACTATTGTTGGAGTGTACAACATTTTCAGGTACGAAAGCTGCCAAACAGATATCTTCAAATCTTGATTGCATTGCTCATCAAAGAGACCAACTGTGTGTTGTTCATGCCTGGGGCATGGCGGGGGAGATGAGAAAGGTGACATTCATTCATCGGGACGAGACATCAAGCTTTGCACCCTGTGGTGTTGATAAGGGTGTAGGCACATTGGGAAGACATGTCAAGATATCCGGATTTTGCATATGAAGGTGACTGGCCATTGTCTAAAGATCAAAGGACAAGGTGTTGACCTAGGCCAAGGACTGATCTGCAGTACGATGGTGCCCCCTGCTGGAGGACTACAGTGCGTGTGGATAAATATGAAGGACCATGCCGATTGGCCGAGAGACAATAAAGGGACATGCGGAATTCTGGGTAAAGGGGGTGTCGATGTATGTGTATGAATGGGATAAAAGTCCGTGCGCGGCAATATTGCTCTCTCTTTGAGCCCAGCCAGGATATAGGAACCAGAGGACGGACTTGCTGTGTAAAGTATTCTCTTGATTGTCTTATTGTATCTGTTTGTATCTTTTATTATGTTTGATTAGATTTGTGTATAAATAAATAAGACCATTGCTTCTTTTAACCATTGTATCGTTATCATCATTGGAAGCAGAGAATAGCAAGTTAGCTTATTTCAGGAAGTCATGGCAATTTAGATATTACAACTATGCATGTCAGACTAACTGGTCTTTAGTTCCCCATTTGGCATTTTGACCCTTTTTTGAATATAGGTACCACATTAGCCCTTCGCCAGTCGCTTGGCCCTCTACCAGCCATTACGGATTCCTTAAAAATGAGGAACAATGGTCTCGTTATCTCCTTGTTCAGTTCCTTGAGTGCCTTGGGATGTAGATTATCAGGTCCTAATGCTTTATTTGCCTATAGGAATGATATAGGAATTCAAAAGATCCGGCTGCACTCCGAAAAAAAATCAGACACTTGTAACTTTATTAATCTGGGCAACATGAACAGAGAGTCCACGTCTGGGACCTCTGACTCTATTCACCTACAAGGCTGGGCTTAAATGTAGATGTGAGGAGGTGTAGGTAAGGAGAGACATATATACATAGTGTAATTTTCATTTGATAAAGCAACAGACATGCATGCATTCTATCAAGCGCCATCATGTGCCATAATGATATCTCTCCAACTTTAGACTATGCATTTTCTTCTCTTAGAGAGAACGAAGAAGATATACAGCCATAATACACACTCAAAGAACAATTTATAGTTCAGACCGTCGTCTAAAATCAAAAAGGAGTTACACCATATATTATGGTTTCATAATTATAAGAAAAACATCACTGAAAAGGCTCATAGACCTCTAATGTTTCATACACAGTGGGGGGAATTTATCAAAGCAACAACAGTTTTAGCCTCTTAGATCATTTTTTTAATGTGCAAATCTGTCTTTTAACATGTGCCCTGTTTTCACCTGAGCTTGCACTACTTTTCCAACTGCACATGTTTTTTCACGTGTTTTGCACCTGTTTTGACCAGAGCTTGCACTACTTTTTCAACTGCACTTTTTTTTGCACCTGTTTTCATCTGCCCTTGTTATGGGCTGTCTGAAACTGGAGCATCACCTAAGAAAACAATCACAACTTAAGAAGTCCCCATGACCACTTCAAGAAGTGACAGTTAAGCTTTTTGCCAGAAGTTACAAGTCTTCTTTCCTGGAGTCTATTAAACCTCATTTATCAACATTACACTAGCATCATCTGGTGCAAATATATTCCGTGCAATTTCAAACACTCGCAATTGCTATGATAAATTCCCCCTATATGTCTAACGAGAATGACATTTATTATGAAGGCTTAGGCGGCATTGATAAATAAGGCGCAAATGTGGAAAATTTGTCACTTAAAAAAAGAGAGGACAGAAAAGTGGAGCAACTCCCTTGATAAATTCCCCCCAGTGTGTACAGGGCATGCTGGTCAGATCGGGTACACATTGTACAGATATGGATGGTTTCTGAAAATGTAAAGATGAGCAGGTAACTGTGCTTAGTTTTGCCCCACATACTGTTACTTTTCAATAAAAATGACATGCTAAAAAAAAAAATATTTTTTCTACATACATACAGATCACGCAATAAGAAATGAAACAGTGCAACAAATGGATGTTAACCAACATGAATGAACAATCAAACGTAAATCTACGTCACAATCAATCCATATAACCCTCAGGGGGTGGGGGCACAGGTGAAATGGAATAGGGCCCAAAAGGAACATAGTACATATATACCTTGAACATAGCAGGGAAAGAGAAAAAGAAAATAGTTGCAATAAGGAAATAGAGACATGGATACCAGTAACTTATAGCACGTAGAAACCATGGGGACGGACTCAGGCTTGGTCTTTGGCTTATATAGATAACACTGAACCGACAGGTATCGACCGAGAAACGTCATGAACAGGCAGATTATAGGATTGAAGAAAATAGGTCACCAGCACTCCATAAGTTAAAATGAATGAGTCCTTTTAATGGACAATGATGTCACAGAAATCCAACATGATTTCTGTGATTTCTGTGACATCATTGTCCATTAAAAGGACTCATTCATTTTAACTTATGGAGTGCTGGTGACCTATTTTCTTCAATCTTGTGTTTTGCACGGTGCCATCCGTGAAGTTACTTCGAGCACCATTTATTTGATTGTTGGCCGGGGTTGGTTCATCTGCGCTTCCAATAGGTCTACAGATAGCAGTTTGTGGAGTAGATCTTTTAGTTGCTTTAATGAGGGGGGGTTGGGAGTAGCCAATTGGTCAATATCGCCTTCTTTGCCGCTAACATACTTAGGTGCTCCCATCTAGATGGGTCTCGAGGAACCGCTATATCAGTCGGAGTGGCTGCATGAAATAAGCATAATGCCGGGCATAGAGGTCTGTGGGTTCCAGATATGGATTTCATATATTGAAGCACCCTGGTCCAAAAAGATTGAATGAGGGGACAAAGCCATATTAAATGGTCTAAGTCCGGCAGATCAGCCTGACATTTGGGGCAAGCCGTCAGCCAGTCCGGGGGAGGGTTTTTGTAGCGAATATTAAAGGCGTAATACGCCCTGTGTATGAGTTTAAATTGGGTTTCTCTCCAGGATTTGCTAGCAATGGCCTTCCTGAGGTGAAGCCATCCCCAGAGTAGCATCTGGTCCGCCTCCTCCTGTCAGATCTGTAGGAGGGCCGCCCATTTCGTCACCTGCGGTGGGAAAGACCTAGGATGCATAGCGGTATGTAGTTGCGCATGGAGCGGACAATGTGAGAGAGCGGCATTTTGTGTGTGGGCAAGGAAAGGAGCTCCTGAAGAGGAAGCGTAGGTGTAGGTCTGGGGAAAGGGAGGTTCGTTTTGATAAAGCGTGAGATCTGAGCATATTGTAGGAAATGGTTAGGGGCGATGTGAAATTCAGTTTGCAAGTCTTGAAATTCTTTGCAACGACCCTGGGGGTCTAGTAGGTCTTGGATGTGGGATATACCTCTGGTGTGCCATTCAGTAAACATGGGGGATGCATTCCCTTGGGGGAAGGCCGGTGAAGATGTAATGGGCATAAGGGGGGAACATACCCCTGGGGGCTCAAATAGCTTCCGAACCTCTCTCCAGGTGACAATAGTATCTCGTAGAAGAACATTATTTTTGATGGTCGGAGGTAGGGATCTGATAGGCGTGTGTAGAACACCTGATAGGGACCAAGGGTACACTAACACATACTGTTATTAAATAAGCCCAAATTATTTTCAGTCTATGTAGTGCAATAAGTAGTAATGTAAATATAGTGCTTTTCAAGTAATGTAAATGTAGTGCTTTTCACTCACCTCATAGTTCTAGCCGACCTGTGACAATGAGACTGTCACAGGTCGGCTCAGTAGATCGGGAAGTGAGCGAACACCTACCGGTGTTTGCTCACTTCTTGATCCTGTCACAGCTCTCTGCCGTGACAGGGGAGGGGCTGGATTCCCCCCTCCCCGCTCCGATCCTCCAGCGCTGACTGACGCAACGGACGGTTGAGTGGGCGAGTTCCTGCTGGCTCTGCCTCTAGATAGGCAGAGCCAGCTGTCACTCACGCAGCTGGGCGGATCCAGACATAATTGTCGGGATCCGCTTCAGCTGCGGCGCCTCAGTATACCGCGAGCTGTAGCTCGCGGTATACTGAGCTTAGGGTGACGGGAGTACGCTAGTTTGTGTCCTCCCGTTACCCTAAGGAGAACTATGGGGAAAAGCCCTAACCCCATAGTTCTCCTTCAACGAGTAGACATACCAGTACACCCTCCTGTGGTTATCTTGCACAGGAGCCACTGCTCCCGCTGTCACTGTGTAGAGTATCGGCTACAGGCTCAGAGCTAATTAGACCGACTCTGTGCCTTGTGATCACAGTCGTTGCATGGCAATGTTTACATTGCTAAGCCCTCCTCTTCCTCTTACAATGGAGGAAGGGAATTGGAACTAATGATTTCATGAATCATTCATGATGAAAACAAGCTGCACATTTTTAACCCTTCAACAGTTCCTCTTTTTTAAATATAACTGCTCTATTCTGTCTCTGCTCTATCTTGTATATTAACCCCATCACCACTCTAATCCTACACATCTGCACATTGACCCCCTCATCTCCATCCTTCAGGTTTATAAGACTTGTATGTTAACCCCTTCACATACTCCTCCCCTTGTGTACATTTAAAGTGTACCGCCACTTTTGTTGAGAAAAACAATCCCTTCTGGGTGAAATACTGTATGTACATTGCAAGGATTTTAAACATTGTTGCAGATTCCTACCTACCCATGGTTTGTTTCACTATGTCCTTTCCAAACTGATTCCTGAATGGGAGGGTCTGATTTGTTATCACCTGGTGCACTTTCAGTGTTACAATGAGGAAAATTGCAGCGTCTAGAGCCCTTTATGAGTTGTTAACCTGTAGAGTATTTCACCAGGTTGCCATATTGCATAGATTTATTTTTTTATTTTTACGGTTTTAGAAAATTACAGTGGCTTCGGTTTCAAATGGAAAGCTGATCTTTTAATAAAATTAATTCACAAAATGGCTTGTGTAGCAATTGTATAGGCTATATTATTATTATTTTTTTTTAACGGAAGTGGGGTTTTCCTTTAATGTATCCAGTGCACCATTACCAAGTGTCATGTTTTTAAAGTGGACTTTTACCCCCTTTCACTAAAAATCACATCAGCATTCAGCTCTGCATGCTGATTTAAAATCATCTTATATTCATTAGTTAAACAAACTTGTCTTTCATTTACCTACAAAAAGAGTTCATCTAGTTCCTGGTCCAGTTCGGGCACAGATTATGTAATGTGCCAAAGCGTTACATCTTGGGAAGGTTACATCAGCAGAGCATTGCTGGGAAATCTCATATTTTCCTCCCCTGAGATGATGTGCATGGTCACATGTCCTAGTCACGTGTGCCAAAGTTCCAGGAAGTAAAGGGAGAGCTAGTAACCTGCCCTTGGTTAACATGGCCACTGTCAAAAGACTGGGAAAGAAAAGAAAAATAAGGTATGCAAATAATAAAAAGCCGGCAATAATCTTAGATTGTAGATTGTCATTACTAAACATTTCTAAAGGGGCCTTTGTTGCCATTTTATAGATATGGGTAAAGTTCCTCTTTAACTCTCTCACCACCATCATGTTTCTTAATTTCCATAAATAATTGTGGCAAAGAATGAGATCACCTTGTGATGTCTAATTTCCAAAAAGGGGTTGTTTTGGAGGTTTCATACTTTCCTGGCATTTTTCCTTCCCATGCTTTATAATAGAAAGTAAGGGTAATAAGAGGGTTTTTTTTTTTGGTCTTTTTCTCTTTTATATAGTGAATACATAATTCCACTGGTTATTAAATACCAGCAAAAGAAAGCTGTCTGTCTGGGGAAAAAAAATCAATTAAATTCATTTGGGTACAGTGTTGCACAACTAAGTGATCGGTCAACCCATTATGCACTAAAAAATGGACTAGACAGAAAGGGGGTATAACATGTCGGTCCTGAAGTGGGTACACATCAGGAACACAGTTTGTGCTGCACAGAACAATAACAGCCTTTTGGGAAGGTGACTATTTTTATGAGTTTTATTTTTAAATATACAAAAATCTAATTTGCAAGGTATTTACTAAGCTATTGTGTTTGTTACTTTGCTTGCTGGTTCTTATGTTATTGTACATACTATTTTCTATGCATTATCATAAATCCCAAACTTTAGATATTTGAACAACTTCTGTATAGGTGACCGACATAAAATATTTGTTTTACCTAGAGGCTTAATCACATACATCTGCAACCTGAGGTTACCTCTTACAGGTACTAAAGCAAAATCGGGCTGACCTCACTCTCTGACAGCATTTGTTGAGCTGAATTACCAGCAAGTAACAACTGACTATGCTGAATTCTGGAGGGGAGAATGATATTATTGATCAATAGGACAATGTAAGGTTCAATCCTCTTAGACAAGATGATTTGCCATAGCCATTGTGTTCCTGAAGCATGCTGAAGTGTTGTTTCTAGGCAGTGGCTGTTTTTTTTAACAATACCCAGATTTTGAAATCACTTCTATAAGATGAGCCGTTAAAAAACTTCTATGTAAGAATTTTATTTCATGGAGCCTTTAATGTTTGCAGGAGCCCAGTTGTACCCGTGGCCTTCAAATGTCTGTCTCATGATGATAAAATAGATCAAACCAAGCCTGTAATGAGGTTTAAAATAGATGGATAGAAAAAAAGATAGTGTTAAGTTTTGCAAGTACAGCTATAAATGTGTATAGTCAAAGTTGTCATTCGGGATCTGCAGTTTGCAGTAGGGGACTTTACTTAATCATTTTAAAGAGAAACTCTCCTAGTTATCTCAATGGTGATATTTCAGTTGGGTCACTTGCTGCCTTCTTCATATCTCTTGGTGACTCTGGTTGACTCTTCACTTGGGTACTTGCATACCACTCGTTTGTGGACAGTGAGAGTGTCTCTTGTTTCCTGTTTGACTTTTCAGTTACCTTATATTATGGGAAATGAAGTAGCTTTCTCCTCTCTAGACATGTATATACATTGGCTGAAGAAAAGTATTCTATACATAACATGTCTTGTTTTGCTCTTCAAATTGATACATTTGTCCCTGTGCAGCCCTCTTCCATCTTAGCCCTCGTTCACACCTGAACGTTTTGTAGCGCGTTCTATGCTCGACGAACGCTCTACAAAACGCTCAAAAATATAAATCCCATTGTATTCAATGGTCTCGTTCCCACCTTGGCCTATTTCCGCCCGTCCCTAACGCGCTACAAAACGGCCCACGCCTGAAAAGGTACATGTACTACTTTGGGCCGTTTTGTTGCGTGTTTCCATTGGGATACAGCCAAGTAGCCCGGCGGAAACGCGCGCTTGCCGCGAGACTTTTTTTACCGCGAATCGCGGTAAAAAAACGCGCGACGGTCGCGCATATGCAATACGCCTAGGTGTGAACGAGACCTTAGTCCTAAGCTTAACATGGGTCGTTGACTTTTTTGTCCAAGTTGAGGTGCCTTCATTTAAACATTTGTGTTACCCCAGTAGCAGTTTAGGTCAAACTCACTTTAAAGTAACATTAAACCCTCAGATTTTTTAACATAAACCAATACTGTAATGTGTGCCTTACTGTAATCCATGGTTGTTTCCCTTCTCTTTGCTGCTCTTCCTTTTAAATCTGTATCTGTTCTCATGCTGGGCAGAACTTCTGTTTTGCAGCAGACTGCCTTGTCACAGGAATGGATACAAGGTGTCTGTGTGTAAGTTTGCAACCTGAGCCAGCACTACAGGAAGAGGCCCTGAGCTGCAAAGGGAAGTTCTCTCCCAGCATGAGAAGACATGAGGATTTAAAAGGAAGAGCAGCAAAGAGAAGGGAAACTACCATGCATTACAGTAAGACACACATTACAGTATTGGTTTATGCTCAAAAATCTGAGGGTTTAATGTTACTTTAAGTAATGTGGGCATCAATGAGAAAAAACAATATTCTGGCAGAACCCATTAAAGTGATATTAAAGTCAAAAAGGTTTTAAGCTATTTCAAATGCTGATTAAATCATGCTGATTTAAATCAGTTACAATGCTTTTTAATGTTAAAAAGTTTGTTTCCTGCAGAATCAGATAGTCCTCTGAGCACTGGTCCTGACATCCTGTTTTAGGATGGCTCCTTTCTCTTGTAGGACCATATGGAGCCACCCTTGTGTGTTAGCAAGTTGTGTGTTTTCTCTACAAACATACAGACACCGCAAATCCCCTCCCTCCACCCTTCTACAAACTAGTAGATGAACAGTTGCTGGATATTGTGCTGTCTCTTGTGATCTTGTACTGGACATGAAGTTCAGAGAAGCTAAGCTGAGAGACTTGGAAGCAGCTGTTCAGAAACCCATTGACTGTAAAGTACTTGGTCAGAAATGTAAAGATATACTTTGCTGGGCAATGTATATTTGTTTGATCTTGATATATTTGATTTATTGTAAAAATGTTTGAGAGTTTAATACTACTTTAATGCCAATGTATTTGGCTAGTGTTTCTTCAGAATGCTTCCTCACTCTTTTACAATTCCCCCAATATTTTTTGTTAGTAGCACAAAAATAGGTTAACCCTGGTCAGGGGGTCAGACCCCTAATATTATTTTTTTTGCTTTTTGTCATGACCACTAAAACATTTGTCATCTCCCAGTTACACTGCAAGGCATGGAGATTAGTGTGTGGTAGTGAGTTGCTCAGGAACCTACTGCACATGCAGGAGCCAAGAACTAAAGTTCCACAGTAAACCATCTCAGGCTTAAAGGAGAACTATGGGGCAGTGGCGTAACCAGAGTTAATGGCGCCCGGGGCAGAACAAAATGTTGCGCCCCCCCCCCCCCACCAAAGGGAACTGCAATACCTGGGAGTTGTACAGGGACAATGAGGACATGCTGGAACTTGTAGTTCCCTGTATGTTATGAAGCTGTATTAATTACTGTCCAACTGAAAGTACCACAATGCCATTATAGAACTAAGAATAAAACATTTAAGTTCATCTATGCTTTATTCTATGTTCTATAATGGCTTTGTATTTCTAGTACTTTAATACAGCCTCATATCAGTTACAGGGGACTACAATCCCAGTGGGACTGACTACTTGTAGTTCACAATACAATGCCATTATAGAACATTTTAAGTTCAACTAATGGCAGGCAGTCACCTCAACTGTCTGACACTGACTGGTCTCAGTTCAGACAGTCGGAGGAGGCTTAGTGGGAGGCTGAGGCTTGGAGGACAAACATTTAATTTATTAGTACTAACCCTGTCCAAGTCGGAGGCGGCCCTGCCGTAGATCTCTCCCTCTCTCTCTGATAATATACGGCGGCTGCTGCTCGCTGGATCGGGTCCTCACAGCCAAGGCCCCCAGAGCTGACCTAGTATGTGCCTGATTGTAAATCTTTTTTTACACCAGCCCCCCACCCCGGGTTGTTACGCCACTGCTATGGGGTATAAAAGGTAACCTCTTTTTCCCCCTAGTCCTCTAAAGGGTCTTGGGAGGACATATACTATCGTTCTCCTGTGACCCAAAACTTGGCATGTAAGGAGCATTAGCCCGCTATATGCTGAGATCGCCGCAGCCGGGACGGATCCCAACAATACTATCTAGAGACAGAGCCAGCTATGCCCCCGCTCCCCTGTCTGTCCAGTCAGCTCTGGAGGATCGGAGAGGGGAAGGGGGAATCCCAGTGGGGAGCGGTGACTGACAGTCACCGCATTCTGCAGGGAGATGATCGGGAAGTGAGCGAGCGGCGGTATGTTTTCGCTCACTTCCCGATCAATAGAGCCGACCTGTAACAGTTTCAGTGACGCACATGGACTCTAGCTATGATGATGAGTGTAATTCACTGACCTCATAGTTTTCCTTTAACAATTGTGGCTGCAGTCAGGATATTTATATGTTTAAGTACTAGGCCTCTTTTTTTGAGGATATGTTGGCAGTTGAGTGATGCGGTCATCATTGTTATTTAAAATGTATGTATAGGCAAAACAGTTTTTTTGTTTTAGATTAAGTAGGGAATGTTTAGAACACCTGTCAAGTTTTTATTGTCCGTGTCCCCTTCTGCTTGTTCTGGTGACCATTAGACCATGATTTCCATTTGAAGGGGACTAAGGGAACCGGGCGTTACTCTGCTTTGCAGCACACAGAGGTTGAGAGGTGTGTTGGGGTGCATTGGGTTGCCATTCATCCGAATGGCACCACATCGCACCTCCCTGCCGCTTTGCGCCAACCAGTGCAATGCATGGTACTGCAATACCCTGTGTTGCAGTGGAAAAAAATGCATTGCTGTGCACAACATTTGGGAGGTGCGTTGGGGTGCCACTCAAATGAATGGCAATGCGACACACCTAGTTCACAGTTATGTACACAAGGTGCATTGTATGATAGTGTGTTAAACGCACAATATTGTGCAATTAACTTTAGACTTAGGTGTGAACGTGCCCTAAATCTTCCAAGGAGACCGTTTTTTACTGACAGTTGTCCAATCGGGGAATTATTCTTTTGTAGAGATTTTCTGTCACTTCCTGGTGCATCGCTTGGACAGGAAGTGCAGGGAAACCTCCCTCTTTTCTATCTGAATCAAAATAAAGAAAAATAAAGTGTTGGCGATGCATAAACATTCTAATACTTGCAATGTGCAAGTATGCATAAATATATTCTGCAAACTGCTTTACTTCATAAGCACTGTACATTAACAGCATATAATGTAGCTACACTATTTTTTTTTCATGGTGATTAAAGCTAAAAAGCTTGTGAGTGAAATGTTCTGTAATGGTATTTAATGCGTTTATGTTCTAGTCCCCTTTTACAGGTATTTCTATTAGTTTCATCAGCACAATGTAAAAGTGTCAGGCTTGAGGTCACAATGCTATGTATTCTCTTGGCTCCATAGTGTTCCTGATTTCTTCAGGGACCACTTTTACTTTCATTGGATGACAGTCCCATCTCTCTCTAAGGTCACCTCTGCTCACTGCCCTTATAAAGGAATCATGCAGCATTGGATATTCTGTCATCTGCTATCACATCTTCGTCCTTGTCTGCTACTGGAAACAAACCTTTCAAATGTTGAAAGGAGGAGCCATGGAGCGAGTATCAGCAAAACAGCAGAAGAAGATCAGCTGTTAAGTGTTTAATGACTGGACTGTCAGCTGAAAATCTGGGTCTGAATGTGCAAATTGTGGCCGTCAGCGACTAGTCAATGTTAGGGCAGAACAGAGAGTGGCAAGACTGGTACGAGACAACAGAAGGGCAACAGTGCAGTGTCAGATTCCTCGCATCACCTTTCAACATCTCGTGGAGTCACGAGGCGGCCCAATGAAGTGCTGATGGGGTGGTCATAATAATCTGGCCACTCGGTGTATATATATAATATTGTGGCAGCATGCAGGTGAAATCGCCTGGGTGTATCCTGAATTGCGTTATATGTGTGTCCCAGGTTCAGGATGTATGCAGATTTTTTTCCACTAGAGGGAGTGCTGGAATGGTAGAGGTAATGAGCCCAGCTGAAGTAAGCTGGCTCATTAGGGCCTCTAAGAACTCCCAGACTGCTCAAAGATTTTCTCTACCCTGGAACCAGTTTCATGCCTGAGTAGACTGGGGAGCGTTCTACTGACCTGTGTGGCGACAAAGGAAAACAAAACTCGTGTGGTGAGACACAGCCTATGTGGCAGTTGATTGAATAGGGAGATAGGTGCTAGGGGCAGCAAAAGGTTGCACCTAGTTGGTAGTGAGGGATACTGTGTGTGTAGTAAGTGGCCAACAGGCAAGGATTTATAGTTTATCGTTGTAAATAAACTGCATGTGTGTTTCACTAGAAGAACTCCTTGTTTGCTGTGCCTAATTTCTATGGTGTGAATGCATCACATCCGCTGCCGATCTAACACCCTATATATATATTTTGTAGTGGTTTTTAATTTTAAAGGTGCTTGGTCCATCTTGAACTCAATCGAGCCTATTTTTTTTTTTTCTAGTTTACTATGTAATCTTATATTGGTTTAACTTTTTTACACAGAAAAAATGTAGACATCACTTGTTAAAGGAAGTACAGTTCATATTTACCACAACAAGAAATAACTAGGGATGCATTGATACTGGCTTTTCGGTATCGAGTACCGACTTTTATTTTTTTTTCCGAAATACCAATACCGGAAGTCTATTTAAGGATGCCGGGCGGCATGTAATGACTCACTGCCTGGCTTCCTGATTAGCTGGGAAGCCGGACTGCGTGTGATGACTCACCGCCCGGCTTCCCGGATGTCCGGGAAGCCGCCTCCATGCTACCTCGTCACCAGGTGATGAAGCATGGAGCCAGCTTTTTGGCCAATCAGGAAACCAGGGGTTGGGTAATGACTCGCTGCCTGGCTTCTGGATTGGCCAGCTTCCCGACCAATCAAGAAGCCGGGCGGCGAGTCATAACACAGCGCCCAGATTCCTGATTTGCCGGGAATTTGGCTCCATGGTGAGGAGGGAGCATGGAGCCAGCTTTCTGGACAATCGGGAAGCCAGGGGGAGGCGATGGCAAGTCATTAAATGCCCCCCGGCTTTCTTATTGGCTGGTAGCCAGCTCCATGCTCCCTGGTGATGAGGAAGCATGGAGCCGGTTTCCCAGCCAATCATGAAGCCAGGCGCTGTGTACTGACTCGCTGCCCGGCTTCCTGATACCGGAAGTTCCAGTATCGTAATATGCAATATCGTAATATGCATCAGGAGCATTTGGGTGAGTACGAGTACTCGACCAAATACTCGGTATCTGTGCCGATACTAGTATCAGTGCATCCCTAGAAATAACCATTAAAAAAAATTGTAAATCTTGGGTGAACATTGTGTGATTAGACAGATTCATAGAAACTAATGAAAACAATTAAATTTATGTATGAAGTAAAAATATGCCCGATAGACCTGCAGTTGACAAAAATGGTATAGTTTCAGCCAAAAAATTTACACTATGAAATTGTATTTTTGTTATACATTATGTCTTAGATCTCATGTTAAATATGTATTTGTTCTTTTCTTGTCTTTATTCTTTTTGTTCCTGGCACCTGTAAATATCTTGTTTGTCCCCATCTGTTAGCTGTGTTCTTTGAGAAGCTTAAGTATAAATCATTCCAGCTCCATAATTTAGTGTGTCTTATGACAAGTATATGGGTATCTTACTGGGCACAGACTATGTGCTCTTCTTTTTATCTCCTCACGTAAATCAGACCATGGACAGGTCAGGGCTATTCATTTTCTTTAGGAGAAATGAAACACAAATCATAAGCTAAAACTATTCAAAGCCACTACGTAAAAACCTATAGTTTAAAGTATATATTTATTAAAGGATAGCACCACACAAAGTGGCTTCTTTGATATACTTTACTAAACCCTACAAAATACAGTATATGCTTCCAAAACGAAAAACTCTTTTCATTGTTCTTGCCTGTACAGTAAATGTGGTTTATTTCAAACAACCTCTGAGAAACTATTAAAAAAAAATTGATAAAGAAAATAGTCTCAACCTCTATCCTGAAGGGAAAAAAATTAGAAAAACTACGGTCAACCACTTTCTATCATCCATACATCATAATCACATTCAGAATGGTCATTGCAAGGCTGGCAACTAACATTTTGCACCAAGGTTAAACTTTTCTAGGAGAAAGGCAAATTTCTCTAGTAGAAGATGTCGACGTACAGTTTCCTTGGTTTGCAGACTGTCATAGAAAAAAAGACTGGTTTACAAGCCGGTCAATTTCAACTAGTACACAAAGATGTGTTCAGTAAAAATAAGCCTGTCTATCTTACAAAGAAAAGATTTACAAAAGTAGAGTTAGTCTAGAATCTAAGCCAAGAGCCCACATCACATTAGCAGCATTCCCCAAGCTGATGACTCTGATTTATGGTGTATTCCCCGCACTATCTCTTTCTAATGTCCTTTGCAGAGATTTGTACAGGCAAGCACATTGCCCAAAGGGGAAATTAGCACTTGGCATCCATTCGTGAAGAGTGTTTTTTCTCTTTGTACTCATGTCATTGGCTCTTTGTACCTAAATCTGCTCCATTCCTTTTTTCCTACTGTCAACTGTTCAGACTCTGCTACAAAAACAGATGGATGTAAATGAAAATGACATCCAAAAAAGATACAAGTTCAATTCAGGAAGATGTGGTTCCTTCTCTAGCTAAGATTTCATCACGGGGATCTATGGGGGCGGGAGTTTGATTTTTTCAAGCTTGTGTTTCTCAGCTTCCATTTTTACCGTTGTGCGTTAAGGAACGATGCAATAAAATATGGCAACAGTTCTTGTGCTTCTTTAGTTGCCTTCTTTGAGAAATATTATGTATAGGTATCGGCTTATAGCATTAGACCGCTTCTCTCCCACTGATGTTTTTTGTTCAGTTTGACACAGTGCCATTGTGTTTACTGCCATGCCATTTGAATATATTTCAACAAGAACCCTACACTGGGTTAACCCAAATCTGTCAAATATGGTTCTTTTTCAGCATGCGTTATTGTGAGGTATTCAAGGAAATTTGATATGTAGGTCAAACAGTTTGATTTTAGGTATTTTGATTAAGCCAAGCATTATTAATGTGATTCAACAAGTAGAGTGTTATTAAGAACAAGTTGTACAATAAAGGATCAATTCTTTTTTCATTCCTGAATAATCACTTTTCAATAAAAGCTTATTGAGCGCTACATTAGAAAAAAATGTTGCATGTCCATATTACTGGTTGCAAAATTAATTGACATGCACATGATCACCCACTAACTGAACTAGAAGAATGCATCTTTTAGTCATAAGCGTGTTTACTGTAAATATAGTCTTTACTTATATTATAGTCATTAATGTCTACATCGGATGGGCCATCTATACTCTGCTTTGTGTAGAAGTGGGTTTAGTAATTCAGTACCAAGAATGCAGTTCCATTTATTCTTATTGGAGAAACATCTATACTTTTCATGCTGATAAGCTGGCCATTCCAGTTCCACATACATCAACTTGATGTAATGAATTAACTGTCATTAATTTATGTTGTACCATGTACAGGTTTCTGATCTCTGTTTCAAATGTTGTGTTTTGGGTTTTTTTTTTCTTTTTATGGAAAGCTGTACCAAATGGGAAGAGCAATGCTATCAATCTGACTATGTTTATTACGTTGATCATCACATTGATGGTCCATAATTATAAGCTGACGTGCACCATTAGTTCAACCTACCAAATTCACTTTGGAAACTGTACTAATCTTTACCTTTTTATACTTGTATATTCTGTGTCTGGGTTGTGTGCATGTGCAAATGTGATGTTTGGGCCCTGATGGTTTCTTTGTTGTTTTGTTAAATCACATTTGTAAATGCTTAAGAAATGTTTTTTTTTTGTTTTGTTTCTGGTATTAATGCAGGAGGTTATGCTAAAAAGTACTATTTACACTGTACCCGTGTCCCTTGTAGATACCCTAACACCATATCTTTCATGAGATCTACTGACCCATACAAAACAAATTCATTGGAATGTTTTCAGAATTGTAATGGTCACAACCATGTTATCTTTAGTAAGTTTACGCTCTGTTATAGAAGATAATGTAGGCAATTAACTCTCCCCAAAAAAACAGATTCTGACTTGAGCCAAAAGTATGCAGATAACATCATAAACTGTGCCACCCAGATTTTCCGAGATAACATAGCCTTCCTTGTAGTGGACAGTTTTGCCAAGACAATTTATTTTTTACAACAAAACACCTGAAATGTGCCCCAGTTTACACTCTGGCTTTAAGGGCCCATTCACATCACATCCAGGTCATCTGCAGACCAGATTGTTTCCCTATGCTATTTTTGTCCTCTGTTTACAGCAGTGCAGTCTGTTCCAGACCAGAAAAATACTGTCTGGTCTCTTGTCTGGAATGCGCTGGAACTGTGGGCAGGTTAACTCCATTTAGATTCCACAGTTGCTTACTTTGCACTGAATGCCTGCTCTATCTATTTTTTTTATTAGCATTTTTTTAAATGTTTAATCACTAACAAGTACACCATATGACATTTAAATACTAGAGTACAAATAGCATAACACACACACACACAGCTGTCGACTCCGCTTGTCACTGTTGCCCATCCCTGAAGCGATCCTCTGTCCCAAACTTCCTGGTTGAGGGCGAGCATACTGGGGGTAGAGGAGACGTAGGCTCCTTCTGCTGTCAGTTAAGCTATTGGTTGGGGTGGAGGGGAGTAGCCTGCCGCAGGGCTGTGTGCGTCTATGGACGCACACAGCAACTTGCGAGCACAGCCAGCAATGAGCATACATGGTTGCCCACACAGCAGATGCTTAGCTGCTGGTGGCACCCATGCAGGAGGCAGGGGAAGAGCGATGCAAGGACCCACTAGCAAATGAGGAATTGAGAAATTAAAAACAATAAAAAACCAATATCTGCAAAAAAGACGGCCTCCCACTAATAAAACAAAACCTAAAGCTGTATTATCACTTTAAGGCTAAATGTATACATATTAGCATTCCGCTGTTCTAATCAGTCAATCTATTTTCTATGCTGAGCAATGCAGAAAATGACCGCTTTATGTTTGGCATTAATTAGTATTTTGCAACATGTATGATCTGTGCTGTAAATCTGTACCACTTTACATCCACATAAAAGAGTCTGGTTTAATACCCTGACGTCTGCCAGTCACATCCAGAGCAGATAATTATGGACAGTGAGACTCTGGGGGTGATTTACTAACCTAAACACACACACACACACACCAGGTGTGTGTGATTTTCACACAGCAAAACGTATTTATCAACCAAAAAGTCTCTAAAAGCATATTTCCACTAATGCCATATATGGAAAAATCATGCACATGATGCATATATAATGCTGCTTCACAGTTTAGACAAAAATGGTTAGCTCATGCATTTACATTCCTGCATTCATCAACGCAAGCAACACAACATAGAGCTAATTTACCCAACATCACCTTGGAATTCATTCAGGGCTTTGCACAACACACCTGCTGGGTGTGTACACATTACAAAGGTGTTTAGATTCCACCCATAGATCATGCTGGGAGGGAACACACTACAGAGGTGTATACATGTTCGTGGTGTGTTTATAAGGTTAGTAAATCAACCCCTCTGATTCCTTCATTAATTGCTTACAGATTCTGTGGCAGCGTTGAGATGAATGCTGCTCCCTGTTAACCAGGTGGTGGTAAAATGATGGTATGCTGAACAACTCATTCATTGAGGACCAGTTATTCAGCAAGATTTGTAATAAAGCCACATTTTATGTCCCACTGCTGCATATTTAAATGTTTTGCCTTGTATCAGTTATGTCTACATTGACACATGTAGTTGTGCTAAATAGATAGAATAGAGGGTTTTATTTTGTATAATCATTTTCTATGATACTATGAATCTTTCATATACCGCTAGTAAGGGTATCTAGGATTTTACTCACTTCCAAAGCAAATGGCATACAGTAGCCTGCAGAAACTAATTATGATGCTTTTTAGTTTATACAAAGTACAACATTACATAAATAGCTGACATACAAATGAGTTATGTTATACATACTTGACTAATTTTCCAGTTTCATAGTAACCACAGCCAATCAGTAGATATATCCTACACCTCAGTGGGGGAGGGCACACTATACAAATGGGTTACATTTCTCCACCAGAATTACCAATTCTGCCCAACTGCTGTGTCCATTTCAAATTCCAATGATAATGTCTTAATTCTAATGCCTTCATTATGGCATTTTGAAGTATGGTGTTATCTGCGTGAGGATGAGGCACTGATATGCTGTCTCTGCATAAACAGTCAATTGCAAATTATCCCTGACACATTCTGTCCAATGTGATAGTAATGAGGTCTGTGCACCCAAAACTATTTAGGACACCCCGTTATCCTTTCAGTTTGTCTAAATTCACCACTTCTGGGCGTGAATAAACAAGACTACCTATTAAACATATGTTTGTTCAAATTACACTGGCATTTCCAAAGCACCAGAGATGGTTATCCAGGCCTGGCTTTATTGCCCACCCATTAATGAGGGATCATAAAATGACAGCCGGAACACTTGACAGATCCCAGTAGACCTAGATTCAGATGACCCCTGCTGACAACAGTAGTTTCCAAACTTCACCCAGAATTTATAACCCTGGACCTTGTTATGCTACATTAAAAGAGAACTATGGGGTAACTTTTTTATCCCATAGTTCTCTTTAGGGTCACGGGAGGACATATATACTAACGACTTCCCGTGAACCAAAACTCGCTATATACTGAGAGTGCTGCAGCCAGGACCGTTTCCGACAATACTGTCAAAATCCACCCAGCTGGCTGATTGACAGCGGGCTCTGCCTATCTAGAGGCAAAGCCAGCTGTGCCCTCCCCATCCGTTCCTCCAGTCAGCGCTGGAGGATCGGAGAAGAGAGGGGGAATCACTGCGGGGAGCCGTGACTGACGGTCACCACTCTCTGCAGGGAGATGGTTGGGGAGTGAGTGAGCGACGTTATGTGTGTGCTCACTTCGCGATCAATAGAGCCGACCTGTGACAGTTTTTTAGTGTCACACATGGCTCCAACTAGGAGGATGAGTGGAAATCACTCACCTCATAGTTCTCCTTTAAAATATATAAATTTACACACACACACACACACACACACACACACAATTAGTAACTTTATAGTGACAGAGATGCATGAGAAGCTGATTCTAGCCCATCAACCCAAAAGGGAAATGTCCGTTCTCTGTGGAGCTGACCTAACAATCCTAACACCGCCACAAATACTAATGTAAGTTATGGGAGTAACCATACTTGCAGGTTAATTGAATAGCATGCATATTGTAGGAATAAATGCTGCCCAGGGTTAAGTTGTTAGGCTGTGGGTTCCTTCACAACCAGCCCATCATCCAGGTGCACCATTTACAGGAACAATGGAAGCAAGGAATGCTCTGTTGGTGGGGGAGCTATTTTTGTTAATGCATCCAAATGAAAAACCCTCTTAATTCATACATTTCACTGAATGCATTTCCTTGTTTAGAGGGTGCTTCATGAATAAAACGAATTCATACATGCTGTTTGAGTAATGAGGGACAATGAAGTTGATAACATCAGTGTTTTTACTTTTAAGATTAATTTCCTTATATATGATGGTAACATTTATTACATTCCCTTGCAGCTGTTTTTTCCCATCTTCAAATCAAAGTGATTGTGAAAACCTCTGACCATAAAACAAGCTGTGAAGATGTACCTTGTGTGACCTCATTCTAGGTTTAATGGACAAGTTCATTTACCCATAAGGGACATTTTTCCAAGCTGTGATACAAAATGTTTTTCTTTACTTCTATGAGCACTATTCTATAGCTTGCAAAGAAAGGAATCACAACAGCCAGGAGAAAAAAAAAACAACTTTGCAGCAGCGTCTTATGGTACTCTGTGAACTGTTTTAAAATTAATGTTTAAAAATGCAAAAATTGATTACCACGCCATCCAATTCACATATTTTCAGTGCTGATTCTTTCCTTGGTTTGTTTTAACATTACTTTGTCCATTCATTCTTCCTACCTATTCTGCTTGCTTTCCAGTGTACAGTGCTGAATCCAATTTTGTTGAGCTGGGTACAGGCAGTCCCCGGGTTATGAACAAGCTAGGGACTGTAGGTTTGTTCTTAAGTTGAATTTGTATGTAAGTTGGAACAGGTACATTTGTTTTTTTAAACTTTTGGATAGCATAGGGAAGTGTAAACCCCCTGCAACGTTTGTTTTGCTGTGTGTTCCCCTGTTCAGAAGATTTTACCTCACTTTCTGTCCTTGTGACAATTGGATTTTGAACATTTTGGATTGTCGTGGAAACAAGGATTGGTGATAAAGCTTCAGTGGAGACACCATTTTCCCATGATAACTCTCACAGGAGTGAATTTCCCTTCTTAGGGGTAGATTTCCTCCCAATGACTGGAAGTGAGATTAAATCTTTCTAATGAGGATACAGACAGCAGTAAAAACCTCACAGTGACCCGGAAGAAGAGGTGGTCACCCCTCGTCTGCACATCTAACAAGAGCCAACTTCCTGTAATGTACATACAGCACTACGAACCAGACCCAAAAAGGCAGACACCCCTCATCGGCATGAGTGCGGTAGCATTACAGCTATTGAAATGCTGTGCAGTACACTTTGACTGCAGCCTGGGATCCCTGCTGTACAGTAATAGCCTCCGTTTGTAAGTAGGGTTAGCTATTGTCTCCTATTTCTCTTCAGCCTCCTTCGCTATGAGCTCCGCCCGGCCGGTCTCTGACGCACTGAAGTCTACTGAGAGGTAGGGAGGTACAACGCAGGGTGATTAAAAG